>NC_051234.1:14224629-14524629 GCF_015220715.1 Pygocentrus nattereri | reverse complement strand
GCCAGGACTGCATTAATGGCCCTTAAATCATGTGCAATTCTGTACTGCCCAGGTTTTGGAACTGGTTAACATGGTTCTAGCACTCCAGCTCTGAGGAGTGCATCAATAGTTTGGTCTAGGGAGTCCATAGCCTTGGGTTTATAGCAATATTGGGGAAGCCAGATTGGTTGAGTCTAGGTCATATTAAATGACACTGGAGTTTGTTGTATTTGCCCTACGTCATCGGGGCCCTCAGACCACAATCCATCTGGGAGACATGACAAAAGGACAGGGGTGTCAATGTCACAACCATGATGTCTAGTTAACAAATCATGTGTCAACGTGATGTGATTATGGGTCTCACCCCTGATAAAATGTTTTTGTGGCTTCGGCAAAGGAAACGTTAGGAATCTGCATCTGTACCCAGTCGGTGGCAGCATTTGCCCTTTTCGTCATGCCCCCTAACTGCTTTGCCATGGGGCCCGGATGTAACACTAACGAAATATGTGGCGCTGCTGAGGAAGACATTCTATACCACTGTGATTGTGCTGGTGTGAGTGTAATTGGAGCCGCCACGCCCTCAGGCCCAACATATATACCCCGGAGAATAAAAACTTCCCACTCTGCATCTTGCAGTTGAGATTGGAACAAATCATAATAGGGCAAATCCGCCGAAGGGTCGTAGTAGAGGGTGAGATGAGGGGGGTCGGGAGGAGGACCATAGGGTTCCATCTGAGATATCCATGGTCTCCACTGGTTAAATAAATTCAATGCACCTGTGGTTGTATCATTGATCAGGCCCCAATAAATATCCACCATGTCATCATTTGCCATTATAGACATCCAATGGCTTGGTTTTGGGCAGAGTCATTGAGTCCCCTGAGAAACCTCTGACTGAGAGATAGTTACAGCTCATCATATCTGGTGGAAGTTGATAGCAGAAAATGTGGCTCCTCTGTCAATCAGGAATGGCAATCTCAGGTGCCCCACAGTCAGTGATAGCATGGGTTCTGCCATGGCCATGCTATCAGGGTCCCCCAATGTGCCCTTGTCAGTGCTCTCCCCCCCATGGACTCATCTGGTACTGTCCCCCTGGGGCAGCACCTGGGTGAGGGGCCGGGTAGTAGGTGGCCTAGTGCTGAGGCTGAGAATGGTGTGGTGCTCCTGCCAGCGGATGGGGGCATTGTCGTACCCAGTGATCCATGGCGCCACATCTGAAGCAGCCTAAATCATACTGCGGACCACGGCCCCCGCCCCTGTTACCCCTCCCCCTACCTCTACCACGGACCCCCATATGGTGTGGGTTGATATTGAACCACAATTGGCTGTGATTGATATGGCAACAGCTGGGTCTGGGGAGGCAGCGGCTGTGGAATGTGCGATTGTGATTGTGGTTGCCGCCCTGCATAATTAACAGAATTGTCTTCAGCAGCGGTGATGACCATTTTACCGGGCTTGGTCTTTTTCTTGTCCTCACTTAAAGTCTTTCGGGCGTCTGCCAGTTGAGCTTTCATCAGCTCCAACTGCAGTTTGTCTACTTCACCTGTCCTGGCATCTACCTGTCCCTTATGTTTGTTCATATAAAACAGAATGGTTTTCAGCCATAAGTCATGTGAGCACTGTTGTCAGAACAAAACCAAAATGGTAACTTTACAGGAGAAGAAACAACCTACTTTTCTTTGAATGCAAGTCAATGGAACCAGTCTTTTTTCTAAGTTATTTTGGGCTGTTTCTATTGGTCCACTTATCATGAAATATACACACAACGTAAAGGGAAACTGGTATTTTCAAATAATGTATGTATTATGTAAATTGGAGAAACAAGGTTTTCTTCTCTTGAGTGAGTTACAGTGAGGGGTAGGAGGTTTAAGCTGCTTTCACAATGTATGCAGATGCGCAGCTACCAGACACGGCTACTGCTCTTCTGTTGGTTGTGCCATAGCTCTGTAACTCTGTATGACCCTGCATGACTGCTGTAGTGGATTCAGAAAATCTGCATCTGCACCTGCGCATCCCTTTGAAAATGTGTTTGAAAGCACAGCAGTGAATTTTCCACATTCAATGTGTAAGCAGCTTAACATTGCATGTGTGCCCAGTATCAGCCTTTAATATGAAAAAATCACACAGGCTCTTGCATTTTGTTGCTTTAACATGTCAGTGGTGCTTGTCTCAAGACCATGGGCAGGTTTTATCCTGAGTGGTACTTTACATATGATTTTCGGTAGTCTGTTTTTACTTGGCCTTCTGCCCGATGACCGCTGGAATAGGCTCCAGCACCCCCTGCGACCCTGAGGGAGAAGCGGCTTAGAAAATGTGTGTGTGTGTGCGTGCATGTGTGTTTTTTTTACTTGCTAAAGTGCTTCAAGACTGTGGCTACTTACATACAGTAAGTGTTGTCGTCTTTTAGCAATAAAGCGAAACAGAAAATTGACTGATCGGTGGTCTTAGTTCAGTATATTTTTGGGACCATTTAGAGGGGTCTAAGCACATATGCACCGAAAAGTCCACTTGAGACACTAAAAAAAGGTCCAAGTATGAAAATCTCTCACTGTAGTTCATTAACGGACTCTCAGAACCTATGTGTCATATTGGCATATAAAAAAACTAAAAATATGCATTTGCTTTTATATGTTTGTCTGTGTATACAGGCATACTGCATGGTGCTGGACTCTGGCAGTTGCCTAAGCAGCTGTATCCACCTACAGAGGAAAAAGCAGAAGATGCACGCAACAGCCATCTCAAATATGCTTGGTAATGAACATAAATACACACAATTACATACATAATACTACACCTGGTTTAGATTTAAAATGGTTTAATTATTCAACATGTTGCATCATAATTAAAAAATGTTACATTATGATATAGGGCAGGATTATTTCTGTTATACACTCATTAGCCACTGGTACATCTACATTGATTGTCCATTTTACTTGGCACACCTGCCATATAGGTGTTCTTTGTGGTGTCACAGTTGAAGGATTTTGTTATAAAGAGCATTTTATAAGACAGTTTTAGTCATAAAATCTGATTGGATTAGCCATGTTTGAAGCTGTTATAAATAAAATATTTAGTATACACACATGTATAACTGCGCTAAAACAGTTCAGTTCTGTTTTAATGCGCCATGTCATAAAAAAACCTTGGTTCTGTTAAGGGAATAATCTTTGACTGCAATTCTGCACGCATGGACCACTGAAAGTGTCGATGAAGTAAGAACCTAGTTTTGTATAACCAGAGGGACCAAAAAATAGCTAGCAGGCAAATCAACTCCTTCATTAATATCATAGGTTTTGATTAAAGTACTTATGATTCACAGTAAATTGCAATGTAAAAAAGTTAAGACTATGTCTCTTCAATACCTAGGATACTTAAGACCGGTTTACACTGAGTAATGATCAGAATGACGATGCTGTCACAGGCAAAAATCATAAATTGTGAAAATTATCTGACTGAATTGGTAGTCTCTGAACATTTAATGAGACGTGGTCCATGGCGAGTTTTTTTTTTAATGTCTGTGATCAAGAACAGCCTGCGATAAAGTTCTTACAGTTTTGTTCTTAAATGTCAAAATATGACTGCTTTTATGTCTAAAAACTGTCAATAAGGAGCAGCATGAAATGTGTGTGTAAGATATGACATGATTCACATATAGAGGCACAGCTAAATTGTGCTTATTCATTGCTAGTGTTTCTTTGAAAACTTTTTTCCTCAGTTCAGTGGCCTTGCACAACTAACATGTATGATAACCTGGCTGCTTAATAATATCAGGTTTTGATTCCATAATGTTACCAAACAGTCAAACTAATTTATTTTGTTATTAGAGCTCTATTTTATTTGCTCAGATTTTTTTCTTCTTCTTTTTTTTCTCCTGATAAACTTGTTGTGGAGAAGAGACCGTAAGTTGTAGAGACAGCAAACGTGATAGGTATTAACCCAATTGGCAAAGGAGGAGGTTGTAGTGCAGCAAAACATGTTTTGCCTCATAACTCCTAAACCACAATTTTTAGAGACAAATTCTATTTTTTCCTAAATCTTTGGACCATTTAGCCTCCTCTCACTCGGATTTTTAATATACGAAACTTACTTTAGCAAATTAGTCCTAGGGTTTTTGCTCAATCCTCATGCTACTGCTTCAAAAAATTTCAGAAGAGTCTGAATGATTATCAAAAGAAAAATGTACATTTCTGAACAACTTCCCTGTAATATGCAAATTAATGCTTCTGGAATAATTCAGGATAAATCATAAATAATTTTTAAAAATCTATAACATTTTTTTTAACATTGTGTCGCTCTATCAATAAATTACTGCGGCCATGGCATTGCTAATTAAAATTGCTATAACTCATCAGTCATTAGTTCAATCATTTCAAAATTGTGTATATATGGAGGCTCTGACGGAGTCAGGAGAGCGCTTTAGCACTAAAAAAAAAACTTAAAATAATTACAAATGCTATTACAGTGTTATTGCACCATGTACAGAAACAAATGTGCCATTTGATTCAGTTCACTGACCTGAATAACTTTCTAATTGCATGTTATTTCACATTTTTAAAATTTCACTCCTTGTATGGTATTTTGGCTTATTCGTTCAAAAACTATTGGTTATCTATACAAAGGTCAGTCTGAACAAAACTTGTTGCACATCCTTGTTAAATGTCTGTTATTATTAATCATATCATGCAGTATATCATCTGTGAATATGCAGCATTTTGGAATGAAACTCCAATAACAGATTGCAGTCTGTCTGTTTCTCTGTAGAATTTATTAGCCATTCTTTACACTGTCACTGCTGTACTGAGAATAACCCACCACTCAAGTAATACTTTCTCACTTGTGGTCCTGTGGCAGTCTTGATCCTTTATGTAAATTCATCTGGATTTAGTAATTCTTTGTGGTTTTACATACTGCAACTGCATATGTGTACACCTTGTGTGTGTGTGTGTGTGTGTGTATTTGTGTGTAGGAAAATGCTGCAGTCACTTGGGTGGCCAGAGGTACACATGGCTCTGCATGTATTTATGGTGAGCAGCTCTGGCCAGGAGCATGCAGGCTGCCTACTTCTCAGTGAGGAGGTGCTTTTCATCGTGAGTGTGTGTGAAGACACACAGCAGCAGGCCTTCCCAATCACTGAAGTGCAGTGCCAACAAGATGTACTCAAACCCGAAAAGCTCACACTCACTTTGCATCAGCATCAAATCACCAGTGACAGCGAGGTAACTTCTTTTTCCTTTATTCTGTTTCTTGCTCTCTTTCTCTCACTCTCACACAGAAATAATAATCTACAATGACTAGTTTTTAATGTTTTTCTGTCTGTCTCTATCAGGGTGAGGGTGTTCGAGAGCGCTTATCTGAGCAGCAGTACAGTCGGTTAGTAGACTATGTGACTCAGGTGTCTCAGTACCTCGCACCTTTTCCCTCCTCCATCCTTCAGCATACCTTCATCACAGCAGCAGAGCCTCCCTCCAGCATCACCAAAGCATACCACTACTGCACAGACCCTGCTTATGCCAGAGTTTTCATAGGCAAATTCAACATGGTGAAGAACAAGGCACTGCACGTTGGCTTTAACTGAGAACCATTATTTAAATTAACTTTTGGGTCCATCTTTATTAGCCTAGAAGTGCTGGTCTGGTATCAGCTTTGCACAGTCATGCAGTTGTATTCTTTGGGATCATATAGGCAAAATTGAATTCTCATTGTTCAGATTAGTATTTGTGGGTAAACGCTGCCACAATCCACAGAATCACATTCAAGGAGAGGTGCAAAAAAGAAAGAACCTGGAAGAAATTGGAGAAAATTATCTTTGTCTTCTGATTATTTTCTTAACATTTTTAAGAACTGAAAGCTCCCAGCATTTCTCTCATCGTTGCATTTCCCTGACTGTATCTGTTGATTGCATAAGTGTGAATCTTATTTGTTTGTTAAAAACTTTAAAATCTGAGTTTATCACTAATGCTGCGTGCCTAGAAAGATGAAAGACTGAGTTGAATTTAAAGGAATGACATTGCAGATCTGTGAGTTTTTCCCCATGTGCAGAGCAGCAGACCCCTAAAAACCCTTTTTTTTTTTTTTTTTTTTTTTTTACAATACAGAATATTGGATGAATTTAGATATTGAGGGTTGTGTCAAGATTCTGTCTATAAATATAGATATTAGTGGTTGTGTTAAGATATATAAGTAAATTATAGATTTTTTTTTTCATTTTTTTGTAGTCAGTGAAAATGTTTTTTTTTTAATATTTCTGCTAACTCACTTAATATTTAGAATAAACATTGCTTAAGGATGTATGCTGCATTGTGTGAACCTTTTACAGATTTACATTTGTTGACTGTATATATTGTAATTATTAAATATTCTAATAAAATGTGAAACATTGGTTCAACCTTGGTTAATGTAATTTGCGAGTTTATTGTGTTGATTCTCCCTTCAGACATGTGCATCACCAGTTAGTAGCTTGTGTATTAAATGACATTAAATGACTTCACATGTAAGCAATTCTTTTGACCCATAGCTGACCATGATAAAAAAAAGATTAAAAAAAAAAAAACAAAACGATGGACTAAAAGTAATTTAAATCAGTTACAAACAGAGAAAAATAATAATTTGAAAGTAAAAGTTCTTCGGAGGAACAAATGTCAAGCTTTAGTGTGTCCCAAACTGTATCCCAGTACAACTAATAGAAGCAGAATTACCACCCCCTGTAAAAGCCTGGGAGACCTGAAGTGTAATACACTCTTTTGAGCCGGTTTGGTAGAGTCCATTATTCACAGAGAGCATGAACGTAATATCCAGTGACTTTTGGCTGATGAGAGCCTTGTAAATAAAGTTTTTTTTTTGCACAGAGAGGTCTATCATAGGTTCCTCATATAGGTCCATCATGGTACACAACGATATAGTATTATATAATAGACCTATATGATATAGTACGCAATGATGTATTGTACAACCTGCACACTCGATGCAATTCCCTTAAAATAAAAGAAGTACTAACACTTATCAACCTTCTTTTAACTATAGTAAACTCATCCCTTAGCCTGGGCCATATACCCAAAGCTTTTAAACTAGCAGTTATCAAACCTCTGATCAAGAAACCAAGTCTTGATGTTAATGTATTGTCAAATTACAGGCCTATTTCTAACTTACCATTTATATCTAAGATCTTAGAAAAAGCTGTGGCCCAACAACTTAGTTCATATCTACATAAGAAGGACATATATGAAAAATTCCAATCTGGATTCAGGCCACATCACAGCACTGAGACAGCTCTAGTTAAGATAACAAATGATCTTCTTGCCTCTGATCAAGGCTATGTATCCCTGTTAGTGCTACTTGACCTCAGCGCAGCTTTCGATAAGACCACAATATTCTCCTAGAAAGGTTGGAAAACATGGTTGGTATCACAGGGACAGCCCTATCATGGTTCAAATCTTACTTAACAGAATGTTATCAGTTCATCAGTGTAAACAATTTTTCTTCCAATTATTCAAAAGTAAGATTTTGAATTCTGCAAGGCTCTGTTTTAGGACCATTATTATTTACATTATACATGTTACCATTAGGCACAGTTATAAGTAACCATGGCATTAACTTTCACTGTTACACAGACGATACACAGTTGTACATATCAGCCAAGCCCGATGACAAATACAGATTAAAGAAAATAGAGGACTGTGTAAAAGACATGAAAGGCTGGATGTTGTGTAACTTCCTCCTACTTAAACAGTAACAAAACAGGTTCTCCCTCTGGGTCCAAAATTGGCAAGAAATAAATGATCAGATTTAATTTTAAATTAAATGACTTTCCAGTTACACCTGGTTCAGCAGCAAAAAATCTTGGCATCATAATTGATTCAGATTTATCATTCGATCAACACATATATATATATATATATGTGTGTATGTGTGTGTATATGTATATGCTTCTTCTGTCCTGAAATGCAGTTGTTTGGTCTACTGGGGGGGACTGTAAAGCCCCTGGGAGTGTAAGGGTAGTGAAACCTGTGTGTTTACCATGGAGAATCTGCTCAACTCACTAGGACTGAGCAGTTCATTTTGTAACTTCATCCTAGACGTTCTGAACAACAGGCCTCAGACAGTCAGGAACAGGCCATCCCACTCCATCATCCTGAGTAATGCAGCCTCTGTGGCTGTGCATTACAATATGTTTGCATCAGTAAAATAAAGGGACCATTGATTACAGGGTTCAATGTCTGGTCTGCTAAGTTGATGCTGTTGAGCCTTTGAGCAAAGCACTTAACCCTTTCTGCTCCTTGTAATGAGAAAATTTGGTTTAGGCAGTGACACCACATACACATACATACATTTACCACAAAATATTGGGTAAGTGTATGAGTGTATAATTCATATTCATAAAAAATGGCAGTAAAAAGAGACATGTGGTTTCAGAAAAAAAGTCTGTGGCTATAGCCCAATAGCCAGACCCTAAAACCCTAAACTTTGGGCTGGCCCCAGTTCTGCAGAGACAGAGATAGCTGCTAACAACATATGCTGTATGTCATATATGGATGGCTGAAAAACTGATGTATCCTGGCTTTCAGTATCACTGTCTGGTAAATAGAGAGCATTCTTATCAGTAGCATCACTGCCTGGTACCACAGAGAACACCTCGACCTCCAAAATCACTACCTGATATGATAGAGAGCATCCTGACCTCCAAAATCACTGTCTGGTATCACAGATAAAATTCTGACCTCCAGAATCAATGTCTGGTACCACACAGAGCATCCAGACCTGTAGCATCACTGTCTGGTATCATATAGAGTATCCAGACCTGTCGCATCACTGTCTGGTATCACCTGACGAAGATTAAGGTGCTAGAGATGCTGGTCCTTGCCCACCTCCATCCTCTGGTGAGCTCATCTATGAACCCACTGAACCCAATTTGCCTATGAAACTGTCACTGGAGTGTATGACGAAGTCATCTACCTCGTACAGGGCTCTGTCTCCCCTGGAGAAGCCTGGGAGTGATCATCCACCAGTGAACTGGCCTCTTGAGTGGACTCTTATAGGTACTTTGGTTTTCACCTCAACTTTACAAATGACTGGTCAGATAACACTAGTGCCTAAAGGCCAGAGCAAACTCTGCCTGCTTAGGAGAGTGAAGTCATTTGGAGTGCAAGAGCCATTTTTTGACACCGTGGTGGCATCAGTATTAAAATCACATTTCATGACATTGGAAACTAAAGAATAAATTTGGGTAAACAAACTTGTACAATAATGAAACTGTCGTTCTATATGCTCAGCTACATTGAAAAGGCGTTTACAGCACTCCAGAAGCACTGACATGCTTCAGACAGGCTTGAAACGCTATGCAGTGTTCTCTTAATGTGAACACATTATGATGATTGTAAACTGACAATTCCGACATAAAACACACTTGATATGTCTTAGAACTGAATTAAAATGACATCTTATGACAGAGAAAACTAAATCATTAACTTGGGTAGGGAAATCTAAACAATAATGAAACCGTCGTTCTTCACACTCAGAAACACGGAAAAGGCGTTTTCAGCACTCCAAACGCTTTGGAAAGGCTAGAAACTCTATGCAGTGTTCTCTTAATGTAAACACTTATAATTATGATGATTACAGACAGACATTTCTGACATAAAACATACTTGATATATCATACAAATGAATTAAAATCACATTTTATGACAAAGAAAACTAAATCATTAACTTGGCTGAAGATACCTGTATAATAATGAAACCGTCGTTATATATGCTCAGAAACATTAAATAGGCATGTCCAGCACTCCAGAAGTGACCAAACGCTTTAGAAAGGCTAGAAACTCCACACAGTGTTCTCTTGATGTTCACATTACGATGATTCTGACATAAAACACACTTGCAATGTCAAAGAACTGAATTAAAATAATTTTTTATGACAAAGAGAACTCATTCCCTGACTTGAGTTAAGAAACCTGTCCAATAATGAAATCATCGTTCGATATGCTCAGAAAGCCTGAAAAGGCATTTGCAGCATGCCAGAAGTACCAAAATGCTTTAGAAAGGCTAGAAACTATGCAGTGATTCCTTAACGTGTAAACATTAGGATTATTAAAAACAGACATTTCTGACATAAACTACACTTGATATGTCTTAGAAACGCTATATATTGATCTCTTAGTGTGAAAACATTAGGATGACTATAAACAGACATTTGTAATATAAAATACACTTGATATGTCTTAGAACTGAATTAACATGACATTTTATGACATAGAAAACTAAATCATTGACTTGGGTGAAGAAACCTGTACAATATTGAAACCATCGTTCTATACGCTCAGAAACCCTGAAGAGGCATTTGCAGCATTACAGAAGTGCCCAAACGCTTTAGAAAGGCTAGAAAGGCTATGCACTGATCTCTTAATCTAAAAACATTAGAATGATTAGAAACAGACATTTCTAACATAAAACACACTTGATATGTCTTAGAACTGAAATAAAATATCACTTATTGTGGATGATATTCTTTTATTTTTAACTAATCCAGTAACTTCTCTCTCATTTGCAAGATTTGTTGCAATCATATAGTTATTTTAGCGGATATAAAGTTAACCTTGATAAAACTGAAGTCATGCCACTTTCTATATTCAATTATAAATCTATAATAAGTTCATAAGTATAATATCATAAGTTTCATAAGTGTACACCTACAAATTTTAAATGCCTAGGCATTCTAGTAGACAGCAATCTAAAAAATCTATATAATCTCAATCTTTTTGGCCTGCTGGAGAAAGTTAATAAGGATATTAGTAGACGGATGGACCTCCCACTCACATTACTTGGAAGAATGAATTAATGAATATTCATTGAATGAAGAAAAATGAATGTTTTGCCCATTTTTCTATACGTTTCAGTCACTCCCTATTCAAGTACCGACATCATTTTTTTTCTCTTAACAGACTGATTAGGCCATTTATATGGCGTGGTAAAACTTCAAGTATCAGCCTACATAAATTAACTCTGGACTATAGTCAAGGAGGAATATGACTTCCTAACTTTAAACTTTACTACCCCAGATATTTGTTAGGGGCCCCCATCCTTCATGGCTAAATATTGAAAAATTAGAAATAAAAGAGGAGACCCCTATAGAACTAGTATATAAATGGTATATATAAAGTTAGTCAAAAAGGCAACAGATAACCCCATGATTCTCCACCTAGTGCAACATGGGGAAAGCTTCAACAATTATTTGGACATGAAGGATTTCTCTCATGTAAAACACCCCTATGGAGAAATGGATTACTTCCACAGTTCCTTCAAAATAAAAAATTTAGTGAATGGCCCAGAAAAGGAATTCATCATTTAGAACATTGCTACAATGAAGCAGTATTTATGTCTTTTGAACAGATTAAACAGGAATATAATTTAAGCAATAAATTTTTTTTGTTATCTACAGCTATGAGACTTCATCAGAACTAATAGTAAACAAATGGAATCTACCATAATGACACCAATGGAAAGGTTCTTTCATCAGATCAGCCACTTCAGAAAATCATATCAAACACTTATACAGCACTTCTATCAAATCAAACTGTAAGTGAACCAGATAAGTCAAAGGTTAAATGGGAGCGGGATTTGGGTGTAACCCTAGATGCAAAACTGTGGAGTGATCTGTGTAAAGATAGTGTTACATCTACTCTAAATTCTAAATATAGATTAATTCAGTATAATTTTATTCACCAGCTTTATGTTACTCCATCTAAATTGCATAGATTTAACCCCAACATTTCACCCCTCTGTTTTAGATGTGGCTCTGCTGAAGGAACTTTTTTGCATTGCACCTGGAAGTCCCCTAAAGTGACTGATTTCTGGCAAAAAGTCTACAATACGATATCAGAGATTAATGAAAAGTCCTTTCCAGTAGATCCAGAAATTTCTATTCTGGGAAACTATACTAATGCAGATTTCAGAAATAAATATGCTCTACAGCTTATTAAAATTATGTTAATCATTACTAAAAAATATATTGCGCTAAAATGGAAATCAGACGCTCAAATTCTATTCTATCCTATTGGGTTGTGGCTTTCTGAAATCAAGAGTTGTATACCCTTAGAAAAAATAACCTATCAATTAAATAATAATAGTAAAGTATTTTACAAGACCTGGCAACCATTTATTGATTACATTAAGGACATTCTACTGGACCAGGTAGAATGTATACAGGCATAAATAAATAAAATTGAAACTCTCTTATCTCTACCTTTTTTTCTTTTTTTTAATTATTTGTTTTGTTTTCCCCGTATAAATGTACAACAATGTATGGTCTTTTTTGTTTTTGTTATTTGTATTATGTTCATAACCTTCAAAATCTAAATAAAATATTTAAAAAAAACTGAAATAAAATGACATTTTATGACTAAGAAAACTAAATCATTAACTTAGGTGAAGATACCGCTACAATAATGAAACCGTCGTTTTAAATGCTCAGAAATCCTGAAAAGGTGTAATCAACCAGACATTTATTTTGAAATTGAACAAGGATATAGTAAAAAGAAGTTAATACTATGGGCCTCAGCAGAAGGCCAACAGGAAATCTGCATGTAGTTGATCATACTACTGAATTACTTTAGAATACCTGTAGGCTTCTACATTCAGCCAGTGTATACAAATCTATGAGAATCCTTGGTCTTTGACTCATGTCCAAAACTAAGCAATATGGGACTTGGTCAGGGCTTTTATTATACAACCCCAATTCCAATGAAGTTGGGACGATGTGTAAAACAAAAAATAAAAACAAAATACGATGATTTGCAAATCCTTTTCAACCTATATTCAATTGACTACACTACAAAGACAAGATATTTAATGTTCAAATAAACTTTATTGTTTTTGCAAATATTCACTCATTTTGAATTTGTTGCCTGTTCCAAAGAAGTTGGTTGCTCCAAAACCTGTATGTACCTTTCAACATTAATGGTGGCTTCACAGATGTGCAAGTTACCGATGCCATGGACACTAACACACCCCCATACCATCAGAGATGTTGGCTTTTGAACTTTGCGCTGATAACAATCCAGACAGTCCTTTTCCTCTTTGGCCCGGAGGACACAACGTCCATGATTTTTACCAAAACAATTTGAAATGTGGACTCGTCAGGCCACAGGACACTTTTCTACTTTGCATCAGTCCATCTCAGATGAGCTTGGGCCCAAAGAAGCCGGCGGCGTTTCTGGGTGTTGTTGATATATGGCTTTCACTTTGCATGGCAGAGTTTTAACTTGCACTTGTAGATGGAGCGACGAACTGTGTTCACTGACAATGGTTTTCTGATGTGTTCCTGAGCCCATATGGTAATATCCGTTACAGAATGATGTCGGTTTTTAATGCAGTGCCGCCTGAGGGATCGAAGGTCACAGGCATTCAATGTTGGTTTTCTGCAGATATTTCTCCAGATTCTTTGAACCTTTTGATTATATTATGGTGATGAAATCCCTAAATTCCTTGCAATTGCACATTGAGAAACGTTCTTAAACTGTTGGACTATTTGCTCACGCAGTTGTTCACAAAGTGGTGAACCTCGCTCCATCCTTGCTTGTGAACGACTGAGCCTTTCAGGAATGCTCCCTTTATACCCAATCATGACACTCACCTGTTTCCAATTAACCTGTTCACCTGTGGAATGTTCCAAACAGGTGTTTTTTGAGCATTCCTCAACTTTCCCAGTATTTTTTTGCCCCTGTCCCAACTTCTTTGCAATGTTTTGCAGGCATCAAATTCAAAATGAGTGAATATTTGCAAAAAACAAAGTTTATCCGCTTGAACATTAAATATCTTGTCTTTGTAGTGTATTCCATTGAATATAGGTTGAAGAGGATTTGCAAATCATCGTATTCTGTTTCTATTTATGTTTTACACAACATCCCAACTTCACTGGAATTGGGATTGTAAATTAAATGACATTAGAAGTTACAATAAGGTTTAAAATCTAAAACTTTACTTTGAAATAAAAATAAGTTTGAAGTAAAATTAAGAATTTTCAGACAGTTAGTCTCTCTTGAGTCTTAATAGAGAGGTGGGATACTTTAAATGGCCAATACTGGAAGCCAGCCTCAACAGGTGGCTCTGTGTAGCTAGGAGCCCTTTGGCTGGGTTGATCTATGAAGCAAACAGGACTGGTCCAGATTACTGAATGGATGGGAGACCATGCTGGATGGTCAGTAGTTCAAAGTTTTTCAACCAGACCTTTATTTTGAAACTGAACTAGAATAAAGTGAAAAGAAATATATACTGTGGGCCTAAGAGGAAGGCCAAGGCAAGCCAACAGGAATTCTGTATTTACTTGACCATATATTCTACTTAATTACTTTAGAAGATCTGTATATGCTTCTAGATTTAGCCAGTGTATAGACATCTAAGAGAACCCTTGGTCTTTGTCTCATGTCTAAAACTAAGTAATATGGGAGATGGTCACGGCTTTTATTATAAAGTAAATGGCATTAGAAGTTTCAATAATGTTTTAAGTCTAACCTTTATTTTGAAATAAAAAGTTAGAATTAAAATTCAGAATTTTCAGACAGTCAGTCTCTCTCAAGTCTCAAGAAGATCTGTATATGCTTCTAGATTCAGCCAGTGTATAGACATCTAAGAGAACCCTTGGTCTTTGTTTCATGTCCAAAACTAAGTAATATGACACTTGGTCACAGCCTTTATTATAAACTAAATGACATTAGAAGTTACAATAACATTTTAATTGTAACCTTTACTTTGAAATAAAAAGTTAGAATTAAAATTCAGAATTTTCAGACAGTCAGTCTCTCTCAAGTCTTAATAGAGCGGTGGGATACTTTAAATGGCAAAATACTGGAAGCCAGCCTCAACAGGTTGCTCTGTGTAGCTAGGAGCCCTTGGGCTGGATTGGTCTATGAAATCAAAGGTCTGGTCCAGATTAGAGAATGGATGGGAGACCATGCTGTATTGCCAGTTGTTCAAAGCTTATCAACCAGACCTTTGTTTTGAAACTGAACTGGCATACAGTGAAAAAAACTTCATACTGTGGGCCTAAGCAGAATGCCAAGGCAAGCCAAAAGACATTCTGCATTTACTTGATCATACATTCTACTGAATTACTTTAGAAGACCTGTATAGGCTTCTAGCTTCAGCCAGTGTATACAGATCAATGAGAACCCTTGCTCGTTGTCTCATGTCAGAAACGAAGGAATATGGGACTTAGGCCCACAGCATGAACTTCTTTTCACTGTATCTTAGTTCGGTTTCAAAATAAAAGTCTGGATGATAAACTTAGAACTACTTGAAATACAGCACGGTCTCCCATCCATTCACTAATCTGGACTAGTCCTGCTTTGCTCTGTAGATCAACCCAGCCAAAGGTCTCCTAGCTACACAGAGCCACCTGTTGCGGCTGGTTTCCAGTATTGGCCATTTAAAGTATCCCAACTCTCTTTTAGGACTCAATAGAGACTGACTGTCTGATTTTTTTTTGATCAAAGTCTTTTTATTAAAGTTTTACAGTAGGCAAAATATAAACAATCCCACTCCCAAGTTCCACCCACTCCCATCCAGCCCTCAGACATGTAACCTGTAACAGAATCTTGTATGCTGTGCAATATTTATATGAAATGAAAACATATAGCATTTTAAGATAAAATAAATACCTATTATAGGGTCAGATTCTCAGCCTCCATATTCTCCAGGAAAACTAAGAAGGGCTGCCAGATTGTGTAAAATCTCTGTACAGACCTTTGAAGAGAGTATCTTATCTTCTCAAACTTGCGATATTGCGTAACCTCTTTGATCCATTGAGAGTAAGTAGGGAGATGAGGACAGGTGGACTTTCCACCTGAACAGTATCAGTCGCCTGGCTAATAAAGTGCAGAAGGCTAACATATTGCCTTTATATTTACTTAGGTGAGAGTCTAATGGTAAGACACCAAATAATGCAGCATAAGGAGAGTAGTCTATTCGGATTTCTAAAATTCTTGAAAGAGTGTTGAAAATAGACTGCCAGAATTGATATATTTTTGGACATGTCCAAATCGCGTAACAGATTTGCAGAATCTTGTTTGCACCTATCAAATGTTGTATCCAGACTTGGTTTAAACTTAGCTGATTTTACTTTACTCCAATGAAGTTGATGTACTACCTCAAACTGCACTGCAGAATGTCGTTGACAAATAGAGGATGATTGTATTCTATGCCACATTTCTTCTGGGATTTGATCATTCAGATCCTCCTCCCACCTGCTTTTGAGATCATTTCAAATTATCGGGTTGCGTGAAATAAGGAGCTCATATATCCTACCTATAACTTGTCTATCCCAAGTTTTAAAATTAGATCTAGTAGGGAAATAGGAGTGTTCAAGGGAAAGCAAAAAAAAAGAGCGAAAGCCTGTTTAAACTGGTTTCAAATTGTAACTGATTGTATAACAATGGGATTCTTGCTGTAATAGGAGATAGGCTTTTCACATGGGAGCCTGGAGCATAATAATGCTGACAAGGAGGTGGAGTTACGGGATGAATTTTCTAAGATTACCTACTTAGGGGTGTGAGACTCCTCTATACTCTCCATCCAGTACAGGAAATTTCTAATATTGGCTGCCCAGTAATAAAATAGAAAATTCGGGATCACCATACCACCCTGGGATCAAGGTTTTTGCAATATACACTTTCATATACATGGAGTATTTTTATTCCATATGAAGTCTGAGATTAGTCAATCCAAAGATCTAAAGAAAGAACTGGTTAAGAAAATAGGAAGGCTCTGAAATAAATATAAAAATCTAGGTAACACATTCATTTTAACTGTATTGATCCTTCTGCATAAAGAGAGGGGTAGCAAATCCCAATGTTTGAAGTCCTGTTTTAAGCAGGATATCAGGGGAAGAACGTTTAATTTATCTTTGTAAATTTGATCTTTGTAGTTCAACCAAAATGTCTTCCTGTAAAATTTCAACTAATTCTGAGTCTATTTTGGGGATTTCTAGCTTCTGAAAGAAATTATCTAAAACAGTATCCTCAGGTGGTTCCGATTTATAAATGGAGTAATAATAATGATAAAAACATAAGTTTATTTCTAAATGATCGCTGTGTTTTGACCCTTGTTCATCATATATTTCAGGTATATACTTACTCGTTCTCTGCCGTAATTGATGTGCTAAAATTTTCCCCACCTTCTCCCCATGCTCATATGAGCTGTGCCTAGATTTTAAAATTAGATTTTCCACTTTGCGTGATATGAGAAGGTCAAATTCTGTTTTCAGAATCAAACACTGTTTAAGTATATCGTCTGAAGGCGGGTGACTATATTCTGTATCCAGTTTTAAAATATCATCTGTCAGTTGCTTAATGCACTCAGTGTCCATTTTCTTACGCATTGCAGAGTATGAAATAATTTGGCCTCTTAGGTATGCTTTTAATGATTCACACACTATGGAATATGAAATTCGCAGAGTTTGGTTGTGGGTAACAAATTTCAGACTTAATGAAGTTTACAAAATGTTCCTCAGAGAGTAACAGAAGATTAAATCTCCATGGGCGATAACTGGGTACTGAATCTGGAATGTGAATACTCATTATAAGGGGGCTATAGTCTGAAATGACTATGGACTGATATTCACAGTCTCTTACCGTAGGGAGAAGCTTTTTGTCAATAAGAAAATAATCTATTCGTGAAAACACCTTATGAACCAGAGAAAAAAAAAATAGCTCTAGAATTATGATTGCGGAAATGCCATATATCTGCTATACCATATGTATTAAGAAAGAGTTTCAACGATTGAGCTGATTTTGACCTATATGTTACAACAGAATCTGAAGGTCTGAATTTGGAGAGAGTACGCAATTTAAATCCCCCCCTAGTGTGAGATGATGTGTATCCATATTTGATAGTTGGGAAAAAAATTGGTAAAAAAAGTATCATCAAAATTTGGGGCATAGATGCTAGCTAAAATAACTGGGAATCCATACAACTGACCTATTAAAACGATGTAACACCCTGCGGAGTCCAGTTCTATGCTTGACGCTACAAATGGTATATACACTGCTCAAAAAAATAAAGGGAACACTTAAACAACACAATATAACTCCAAGTAAATCAAACTTCTGTGAAATCAAACTGTCCACTTAGGAAGCAACACTGATTGACAATCAATTTCACATGCTGTTGTGCAAATGGAATAGACAACAGGTGGAAATTATTGGCAATCAGCAAGACACACTCAATAAAGGAGTGGTTCTGCAGGTGGGGACCACAGACCACTTCTCAGTGCCTATGCTTTCTGGCTGATGTTTTGGTCACTTTTGAATGTTGGTGGTGCTTTCACACTCGTTGTAGCATGAGACGTACTCTACAACCCACACAAGTGGCTCAGGTAGTGCAGCTCATGATGGCACATCAATGCGAGCTTTGGCAAGAAGGTTTGCTGTGTCTGTCAGCGTAGTGTCCAGAGGCTGGAGGCGCTGCCAGGAGACAGGCCAGTACACCAGGAGACGTGGAGGAGGCTGTAGGAGGGCAAAAACCCAGCAGCAGGACCGCTACCTCCGCCTTTGTGCAAGGAGGAACAGGAGGAGCACTGCCAGTAGTGGTTCAGTAATGGTGTGGGGTGGCATCTTTTTGGAGGGCTGCACAGCCCTCCATGTGCTCGCCAGAGGTAGCCTGACTGCCATTAGATACCGAGATGAGATCCTCAGACCCCTTGTGAGACCATATACTGGGGCGGTTGGCCCTGGGTTCCTGCTAATGCAGGACAATGCTAGACCTCATGTGGGTGGAGTGTGTCAGCAGTTCCTGCAAGATGAAGGCATTGCAGCTATGGACTGGCCCGCCCATTCCCCAGACCTTAATCCGATTGAGCACATCTGGGACATCATGTCTCGCTCCATCCACCAACGCCACATTGCACCACAGACTGTCCAGGAGTTGGCGGATGCTTTAGTCCAGGTCTGGGAGGAGATACCTCAGGAGACCATCCGCCACCTCGTCAGGAGCATGCCCAGGTGTTGTAAGGAGGTCATACAGGCACATGGAGGCCACACACAATACTGAGCCTCATTTTGACTTGTTTTAAGGACATTACATCAAAGTTGGATCAGCCTGTGTGTTTTTCCACTTTAATTTTGTGTGTGACTCCAAATCCAGGCCTAATTTCCATTGATGATTTTTGTGTGATTTTGTTGTCAGCACATTCAGCTTTGTACAGAACAAAGTATTCAATGAGAATATTTCATTCATTCAGATCTAGGATGTGTTATTTGAGTGTTCCCTTTATTTTTTTGAGCAGTGTACTTGTTGATCAATATAGCCACCCCTCGCCTTAGAACCAAAATTAGAATGAGAGGCTTGCCCTATCCACCCTCCCCCCAACCTGACCTGATCAACAGTACGAAGATGAGGCTCTTGGAGAAAAGCAATATCGGCTTTGAGATATTTAAGATGTTTGAGCACCTTCTTATGCTTCACTGGATGATTTAGAGATTTAACATTCCAGCTTATAAAGTTAACCAAGCAACCTTTAGATCTTCTCAAGCTATTTGTTTCTCCCATTGGGGATAATAAAGAACATCACAGTTCTGACCCATTGAACCAAATAACAGAATCGAAAGCACATGAAGAAAAAAGAGAGTAATTTAGCAAAATAAACAGTTGTAAGTACAGGTCTGATAGGTCCCCAACTGTCTTGTCTCTTGTCACCCAAGAGAACATGGTGACTGTAACACCCCTCACAATAAAGTTCACACATGACATGTTAGCAATGGGGAACGACTCAGTGTCCAGCCTGGTGGCTCCTCCCAAACCCTCTACAATCAAAGAAACAAAAAGATCCCGGAGGTAGAAAGGCACATCCTGGCAAATTAGAGTTTGTTTGAGTCAATGAAAAATGTAAGGGCTACATCATAGGCATAGAGATTTGTACTACCTGAATGTAGTCCATATAGAATAGAAAACGCATGAACTGTGGCATTCGGAACAAAATGAATCAAGTTGCAGTGATGCCTTTCACGTAGGTCATAGCCTTTTCAGGATCCAGAAATTCCTTCACCTCAACGTTGAATGAAATGCACAGCCGAGCCGGGAATATTATGCCATAGCGAACACCACGCCGGCCTCGAAGGAGATTCCGAACATCGTTGAATGCCACGCGGGCCTTGGTGACCTTTGTAGTGTAGTCTGGGAAGATGGCTATCGGTTCTCCCTTGTAGCGAAGCAGCCTGCTCTCCCGAACTCGGCGCAGGACATGAACACAGTCCTGGTAGTAATGGAGTTTGGCGATAACAACCCGTGGTTTTCCATTCGACTTTCTCTGAGTTTCTCTGCCTTAACTTCTTTCAGCTCACTTTTCAGAGAGCCGAATTCTTCAGTGAGTGCACTCTTTAGCTCTCTCAGACATAATTGCAGAAATGTCCGTTTTCAGTGAGGCAAGGATGTCAGACATGCTCTCAGGGCCTCTGGCTGTGGGCTAGGTGGTGTTTCACGTGGTCCACAGAACTTTAAGACACTGGCGTTTTAGGCCTGCTACTTGCAGTTCCGTTATGCTTATATTTATGAAGACTGGCAGCCATAGGTGTAACATTTATAACTCTGACTAGCTATGAGATGTTCTTACATGTAACGACATACAGCTTATACTATACTTATGAAAATAATGCGCAATAAAACAAAGGAGGAAGTGAAGGCAGGAGCCATGTTCTACATGTCCTACTCCATTGCCTGCTCCCGAAAATTCTGAATTTTGATTCAAACTTATTTTTTACTTCAAAGTAAAGATGAGGTTTAAAACATTATTGAAACTTTTCATTTAGTTTAAAATAAAAGCCTTGACCAAGTCCCATGTTGCTTAGTTTCTGACATGAGACAAAGAACAAGGGTTCTCATAGATTTGTATACACTGGCTGAAGCTAGAAGCCTATACGGGTCTTCTAAAGTAATTCAGTAGAATGTATGATCAAGTAAATGCAGAATTCCTTTTGGCTCACCTTGGCCTTCTGCTTAGTCCCACAGAATGAACTAGAGGGGATAGTCATCTGGCTGTAATGATCAGCTGTTTGTCATGCAATTACAGAGACCCACAGTTACCAACACAGTGTCATAACAAACCCACAACAAAATGTTTACAAACCCAAAACCCAAATTAAATAAACACAGCACACAAACACAAAAAAGAAAAACACTGTTTGTTTCAATAAATCACAAAGTCAGCAAAAAGATGTTCCACTTTTGACATATTCACTGGCTGAACCTAGAAGCCTATACAGGTCTTGAGGCTGGCTTCCAGTACTGGCCATTTAAAGTATCCCACCTCTCTGTTAAGACTCAAGAGTGACTGACTGTCTGAAAATTCTGAATTTTAATTCAAACTTATTTTTTACTTCAAAGCAAAGGTTAGATTTAAAATGTTATTGTAACTTCTAATGTCATTTAATTTACAATAAAAGCCTTGACCAAGTCTCATGTGGCTTAGTTTCTGACATGAGACAAAGAACAAGGGTTCTCATAGATTTGTATACACTGGCTGAAGCTAGAAGCCTATACAGGTCTTCAAGTTCAATTCAATTCAAGTTTATTTATATAGCGCTTTTTACAACAAGGTTGTCACAAAGCAGCTTTACAGAAAAACAGGTCCACGCCTCTTATGAGCATCACCACAGTGAAGCCAATTTTGTGGTGACTACAGTGGTAAGGAAAAACTCCCTTTAAGAGGAAGAAACCTTAGAAGGGACCAAGGCTCAGTCCGAGGAACCCAACCCCCGTGGGTCGACCCGCACAGAAGAAACAGAACAGAAACAAGAACAACAGTACAAAGAGAGTGCAAAAAGATGGCTGGAACGCTGGAACCACGAATGGGGCACCTCCAGACAGGCCAACGGGGCATCTCGACACATGTGAGAGAGATAGAGAGAGAGAACGGAGTGGGAGGGAAGAAAGATAGGTTAGAAGGGTTGTGTTAATCTCTGTTGAGCGGGACAGGGCCGATTCCAGAGTGCTGCAAACACAAATCGGCACCTCCAGACAGGCCAACCGAACATCTCGACGCATGCGAGAGAGACAGAGAGAGAGAACAGAGTGGGAGGGAAGAAAAAGAGGTTAGAATGGTTTTATACTTTGCTGAAGAGCGGGGCACGCCTGTGAAAAAGCACAGGGACCCTGGATGGACACCTCCAGACAGCAGCTCAGGACATGAGGGGAAAAAGAGAAAGATAATGATTAGAACAGGGTTTGTGTTTGGTGTGTGAGCTGTAAGAGAAATCGTTAAAGGGAGACCAACAGTACAGACTAAGTTTGTGTGCACTGGACAATAGTAGAATAGCTGCAGGCTACAGCTAGAGAGAACCGCTATGATAAATTTATCTAAAAGCTTGTTCAAAAAGAAATGTTTTGAGTCTGGATTTAAAGACTGAGAGTGTGTCTGAGTCCCGTATATTAATAGGGAGATTATTCCAAAGTTGCGGAGCTTTATAAGAGAAAGCTTTACCTAATGCGTTGTTTTTTCTAATACGCGGGACTGATAATAAGCCGGCCTCTTGGTCTTCTAAAGTAATTCAGTAGAATGTATGATCAAGTAAATGCAGAATTCCTGTTGGCTTGCCTTGGCCTTCTGCTAAGGCCAAGAGTTTGAATTTCTTTTCATTAGCTTACTGCAGTTTAAAAATAAAGGTCTGTAGTCCCACAGGATGAACTTCTTTTCACTGTATCCATAGTTCAATGTCAAAATAAAGGTTTGGTTGAAAAGCTTTGAACTACTGGAAAGACAGCATGGCCTCCCATCCAGTCACTGACCCGGACCAGCCTTGCTTAGCTTGATAGATCAATCTAGGCCAAGGGCTCCCATGCCCATAGAACCACTGTGTGAAGCGAGCTTCCAGTATTGGCCATATAAAGTATCCCACCACTCTGCTGACCTTTTTTTAAAGTTCTTAATTGCAAGTCAAACTCATGTTTATTTCAAAGTAAAGGTTAGGTTCATCACCTGACTGGAACTTCTAATATCAGTTAGTTTTCAATACAAGCCCTGACCAAGTCCCACATTGCTTAGATTCTTACATGAGATGAGACCAAGGGTTCTCATAGAGTTGTATACACTGGCTGAAGCTGGAGGCCTATACAGGTCTTCTAAAGTTATTATGTTAAATATATAATCAAGCACATGCAGACTTCCTATTAACTGTCTTATGCCTTCTGCTTAGTCCCACAGTATAAACTTCTTTTCACTGTATCCATAGTTCAGTGTCAAAATAAAGGTTTGGTTGAAAAGCTTTGAACTACTGGCAAGGCAGCATGGTCTACAATCCAGTCACTAACCTGGACCAGCCTTGTTTAGATGGATAGATCAATCCTGCCCAAGGGTTGCCACCCCCTAGAGCCACTGGTTGAAGCTGGCATCTACCACTCCATTAGCACTTAACACAGGCCGACATGTTTTTTCAAAGTTCTTCATTTTAATTCAGGCTCATATTTATTTCAAAGTAAAGGTTAGGTTCTTCACCTGATTAGTTTTCAATACAAGCCCTGGCCGAGCTGCTGAGTTTCTGACATGAGACCAGACCAAGGGTTCTCATAGATTTGTATGCGCAGGCTGAAGCTGGAGGCCTATACAGGTCTTCTAGAGTAATTCAGTAGAATGTATGATCAAATGTGATCATACTGGCCATTTAAAATATTCTGCTACTCTGTTATGACACAACAGAGGATGACGTTTGTAACCTTCTAAATGTACTGGGCTAACCAAGTATTTCTGCTACTTAGTTATCCAGCAAGCTCAACGCAATGCTATACGATGGACAAAGAACAATGAC
This sequence comes from Pygocentrus nattereri, assembly GCF_015220715.1. Lineage (NCBI taxonomy): Eukaryota > Metazoa > Chordata > Actinopteri > Characiformes > Serrasalmidae > Pygocentrus > Pygocentrus nattereri. The sequence continues at coordinate 14,500,870 of NC_051234.1, read as the reverse complement.
GCAGAACTTGATAGTTCAGTTACTTTTCTCATATTCCTTTATTGTAAAACTGCAAAAATACTTAATAGATCCTTTTTAGCTTATACATGTCTCAATGAAGTGCATATTCTGGGTTGGACCTAATAGACCAGCGATAGCGTTACTGCTTGACTCTCTCTATTTCTTTTTGCTCATGTAGCCATAGCTCATACATGACTGGGTGCATGCTTCTGAAAGCCTTTATCACTGCTCAGTGCTGCTTTCCAGTTTGTAAACCCATGCTTTGTGAATGCTAAATCTTTATCATTTTTGCCCCCAAATATACAACACGGAAAGCAAAAGCATGCATCAGTTTTTAAAGAATACTCAAGCCATGGCCTGGATCGATACCAGCTCAGATTAAAAGCCCATCCTATGTGGCCAAAGGTGCGTTTCGGAAAAGCATTTCAAACTGGCTGTGATGGCGAGGAATCGATTTAAGCCGTGAGCTTAACCAGATTGCTGGTGTTTTTCCATCTTGGCCGTTCGGCCTTGAGAAGTTCATAAGTTCACTCGCCTCCTAAAAAGTGTTTTTCTTCCTTCCTACGCCCTACTAAGGCAACTTGTTTTAAGGCACTTGTTCCAATATGCTAGGCCATATTGTGCTTTATTTATGTTTATCCTGCATAATACAAGATATTTTAATTTTGGGAATCTTTAATTTACATCAGACAACACTAAAACTAATTTATTTGAATGCTTGTCAGTATAAATGTTTGAGAAAATAAATAAGTCACAGATTCTTTTTTTTACTGGATTTTATAAAACATCCAAACTTTTCTGGAAAGTTTGGAAAATTGGAAGAGTACATATATTTATTATGTCCTTACAAGCAAATCATGTTCTTAAAAGTTCTTAACAGAAAAACAAAAGCTCAGAGATCAATATAAACAGCTTTTACAAACATAGAATAAATGCATATACAACATACCAAAGAATCAAACTAGCTTTACATTTAAGCTACAAAGTTAATATAACTGAAAAGTCACAAAATTTTCCTTCTCTGCATTTATATTTCATTTTCATTTAAGTTTAATGTTTAGATCATTATTTAAATTGTTTAATTTCACCACGCTAACTCTAAGAACTTTAGAGTTATCTAATTGTAAGATTTGTAGCAATACTCATTTATTTTGTAGTAATGCTCTGATTTCATTGTTGAGGTTTGAGTGGAAACAAAAGGCTTAAACTCCTGAAACACTCAATGAAAAATTATTCAGTCAGGATAGTTTTCTCTGGAATATCTAGATTGACACAGACAAGCTCTCTCATTGGTTAGAGCTACAGGAACTGGACAGAAGGCTTAAGACAGTTCACAATTAACGCACCAATTTTAGGGGAGAAAGCATCGCTGTAGGCCGTCTGGAAAGTCCTAGAGATGTTACTGACTGAATATGAGTGGGAGATACATCATAAGAGCCGTTTAGCAACATTTGATCAATTAAAGTCAAGTTAAGAGGCTTTCATTGTCATTCTATCTAAGTACACAGTGGAGTGAAATTACATTCCTCCAGGAACAACACCGTGCAACATGGAACAGAATACACACAACAAGTGCACACATAAGTGTGCAAAAAACACAATAAATACGATAAATAAAACAGACGTTAGACACAGTAAACAGGACAGTGCAGCTCCGACACAGAACTCATTTCTGAGCATGAGGTATTGGTGTGGAATAAAGTGCAAAGATTATTTAACATGCTGTAGTAAACACAGACCTGTAGTAAACACAGTCAGATTACATACGTTCAGATTACATAAATATGGCTTCACAGTAGTGCGGGGACCATTAGCACTATTGAAATATCAACACATTGTAACAGAATAATTGTTTATTATCAGTATTTTTACGATCTGAAACCTCATGTGTTTTACAGTATCATTCGCTACATGTAGGACAGTTTTCATCTGTGCCAGAAGGGGGCGACAAAGCCAAAACCTTTTCAGAGTCTTACAGACAGAGAAAAAGACACATCAAAACAAAAGTGTAAACATTAACACTAAAACTGTGTTTTATCCAGCCAACAGCGTCCTGTGGGCAGCGTCCTGTGACCACTGATGAAGGACAAGAGGATGACAACACAAACTGTGCAGCAGCAGATGAGCTATCGTCTCTGTATCTACAAGGAGGACTGACAAGGTAGGTGTGTCTATGTTACGACCCCATAGTTAAGCCTAGGGGAAAAGGGGCCAGTAACATATGGTTTTGATGTGATGTTTGTAACACGAACCGGGAAGGACCAAGACACAACACGTTCAGCGTCTTACGTGCTGTTTATTTCACACTGCACCGGGGACAAGTGAGTGAAATCCTCCCCTCAAACCAACAGCCACCAATATTTACAATATGTACAATATTTATATTTCAAAATAAACACTAAATGGACTTCTGGACCCGGACGGCACCAAAGGAAAGAAATAATCAAAACCAACGAAAAATAAAGCTACCCTAGTTCGTTGCCTATTGAAAAACAAAACACTGACTGCACTAGTCTCCCCAACACAAAACCGAAATACACGGGTTGGCGCCCGCCCCTTACCTAGGGTGTCTATACATAGGGCCGCTACGTGACGTAATATGTATGAGCGCGCCCCCCTAGCCTGTCCAGAACCCCAAGAAAACACAGCAGCAGCAGCGAGAGAGAGAGAGAGAGAGAGAGAGAGAGAGAGAGAGTTATAATACAAAAAAAACAGACTATCAGTGCCAGGAACTTAAGCTTGCACTAGGCCACATAACCCGACACACAACACAGTCCCGTGAACACGGAACAGCTTAGACTCCAGGGGTAACGCCAAACTCCTCGAGCTTTGCCGGTCTTCTTTTAAATTCCAAGTCCCTCCCCCAGGTCCTGAATTCTGGATGATGATTGGCCGCAGTGGGGGACGGGTCCTCTGACGATGATTGACACTGCAGCCAACCTGTAGAGATAAGGAACAACCGAGGGAGGGGACATACTGGCGAGCAAGCACGAAAAGGGAGAGGGACTAGTAAAGAGAAAGAAAATAACACCAGCCAGAAAAGCCCCCCCCTTTTCAGGCCCAACACGTAACACGCCCACCCCAAAGAGCCAACCTGTTGGCGACAAAAACAAACAAAACAAAACAAAACAATAAACCCGGAAACAGTTACACCCTAGACAGAGCATCAGCAATTACATTGTCAGCTCCTTTCTTATATCTAACATCCAGGTTATAGTCCTGTATAATCAGAAACCATCTCATCAGCCGACGGTTTTGGTTGTACATCCGAGACAAAAACACAAGGGGATTATGATCAGTGAATGTTACCACAGGCAAAGAACTTGAACCTACATAGACCTCAAAATATTGTAATGCTAACACTAATGCTAGAGCTTCTTTCTCAATGGTGGAGTACCCAAGTTGATGTTTGTTGAATTTTCGAGAAAAATAACAGACAGGGTGATCCACCCCCTTTTCATCCTCCTGGAGTAGCACAGCTCCAGCCCCAACCCCACTTGCATCCATCTCTAATTTAAAAGGCTTGGCAAAATCAGGGGCTCCAAGCACAGGAGCAGAACACAACAAGGCTTTAATATTGTTGAAAGCCTCTTGGCATACAGGTGACCAACTGAAAGAGGATGAGGGACTCAACAAAGCAGTCAGGGGTTCAGCCACAGTAGAAAAATTTCTACAAAAACTGCGGTAATAGCCAACCATCCCTAAAAAGCGTCGTAACTCACGTCTCGTTTCAGGAGGGGGGAACTGAATAATGGCTGTAATTTTCTCCTCTAGAGGTCGGACTTGTCCATGACCAATCTGTTTACCCAAGTAGGTTATAGTAGCCTGAGCAAATTCACATTTAGCTAGATTCAGTGTTAGATTGGCCTCTGCCAACCGCTTAAAGACAGTTTCCAGTGAATCCAAGTGGCTTCTCCAGTCCATGGACCATACAACTACGTCATCTAAGTAAGCAGTACAGTTGGGAACATCAGCAAAAACAGTATTTACCAACCTCTGAAAAGTAGCAGGTGCATTTTTGAGGCCAAATGGCATAACAGAGTATTGTAGAAACATGTCAGGAGTAACAAAAGCTGATAACTCAGAAGCTCTAGCAGTTAACGGAACTTGCCAATATCCTTTTAGCAGGTCCAATTTAGTCACAAAATGAGCAGAACCAACATTATCAACACAGTCGTCAATCCGCGGCAAAGGAAATGAGTCTGAGACTGTTACAGCATTTAGTTTCCTGTAATCTGTACATAACCTAAACGTGCCATCAGGTTTTGGCACTAGCAAACAAGGTGAGCTCCAAGGACTACAACTGGGTACAGCTAACTTATGCTCCAACAAATATTCCACTTCTTTACGCATTATTTCCCGCTTTGTAGCGTTAACCCGATAAGCATGTTGCTTTATTGGACGATCAGTCTTCACTTGAATATCATGGTGAAGAACACTGGTTTGTTTAGGGACATCACAAAAAAGAGATGGATACTGGGTAATCAAGGCTATAAGGTCTTCTTGCTGGGGACGTGGCAAGTGTCCTACCAAAGTTGAGTCAGGGGAATCTAGCTTGGACAGTAGTTCTGAATTTGGCAGCCTAGCTTCTAATCGGGCAGTAGAACGGAACTCTAACCCGTCATTCTCATCAAGTAATCTGTTATAGGCTGATACAGACACTACAGCTGTAGCCACAGGGCTGTGTGCTATCTCGGGATCAATGCCTTTCCCTGGAGAGGTCTCCCGCTCATAGTACGGTTTTAACATGTTTATATGACAGACTCGGGACTTACGTCTACGATCAGGAGTGCTGACAACATAATCAACCTCGCTCAGTTTTTCTTTGATAACATATGGGCCAGTAAACCTGGAAGACATAGTGGAGCCAGGGACAGGTAGAAGTACCAAGACTTTGTCTCCGACAGTGAACTCACGGACTACGGTTTTTTTTATCATATGAACACTTCATTTTTGTCTGTGATTTGCAAAGCATATCTTTGGCCAGGATACAAGCCCGGTGCCAGCACTCACGAAAGGAACTGACATAATCTAAAACATTCATGTGTACGTTGGGTAGGTCAACTTCAAAAGACTCCTTAAGTACCTTCATTGGCCCACGTACTGAATGTCCAAAAACCAATTCGGCTGGACTAAACTGCAAAGACTCCTGCTTAGCTTCTCGGGCAGCAAATAAAACTAACGGCACCCCCTCATCCCAGTCCTTCTCGCTGTCGAAACAATACTTCCGCAACATTGACTTTAAGGACATATGAAATCGCTCTAGCGCTCCCTGTGACTCAGGATGGTAAGGGCTGGACATTTCATGTTTAACTTTCAATAACTGCATAACCTGAGCAAAAAGTTTAGAAGTGAAGTTGGATCCTTGATCTGTTTGTATTACTCTTGGGAGGCCAAAGGTAGTGAAGAATTTAATTAGAGCCTTTACAACGGTCTGAGCTGTGATTCTGCGCAATGGTACTGCCTCTGGAAACCATGTGGCAGCACACATGATAGTCAACAGGAACTGGTTACCATTTTTTGTTTTAGGTAGAGGGCCAACACAATCAATTAAAACTCTTTCAAATGGTTCACTCATCACAGGGATAGGGTGCAGGGGAGCAGGAGGGATGATTTGGTTTGGTTTGCCCACCATCTGACAGGTTTTGCACGCCCGACAGTAACTCACTACATCCTTGTGCAAAGCAGGCCAAAAGAAATGTTTTAAGACACGTGAGTACGTCTTGGTGATTCCTAAATGTCCTGACCAAGGATGGTCGTGAGCTACACTCAATACTAAAGTCCGAAACACAGAAGGAACGACAATCTGGTGAACTGCGTCTTGTACGGCTGCTTGAGGGGCCCATTTGCGCATTAATATGTCCCATCCATCCATCCATCCATTTTCTAAGCCGCTTCTCCGTCAGGGTCGCGGGGGGGTGCTGGAGCCTATCCCAGCAGTCTTCGGGCGTAAGGCAGGATACACCCTGGATGGGTCGCCAGTCCATTGCAGGGCAGACAGACAGACACAGACAGTCACTCACACCTAGGGGCAATTTAGCACGTCCAATCGGCCTGACTGCATGTCTTTGGACTGTGGGAGGAAACCGGAGAACCCGGAGGAAACCCACGCAGACACGGGGAGAACATGCAAACTCCACACAGAGAGGACCCCAGTTGCCCGGCCAGGGAATCGAACCCAGGCCCTCCTCGCTGTGATGCGACAGTGCTACCCACCACGCCACCGTGCCGCCGCATTAATATGTCATTGTCTAAAAAGAAAGCTACCTGCTTTTTCTCAATATCCTCACGGTCACACACAGAAAGAAAGCATTTAGCCAAACTGCCATCAAGTTTTTGAGCTGAAATGAGTTCTTTTTGAGTAACACCAGTTGGGGATGAAGGTGACATCTCTACTACATCCTTTGTAGTAGTGGCTGGTGGGGGAGAAACGAACGGTTCATTGCGAGCTAAGAAAGAGTCAGAAAGGTCGACTACATCCGCCGTGCGTTTAGCCTGGGTCCTTGTAACTGCACAGGCGGGGAAGACATCTGAAAACCTTTCCCTCAGCTCATCTGTGAAAGTATGAGTGCTGGGCGTGCTGGAAACCACTAACGGTGGAACAACCCTTTCGCCAGCTAGATCATTACCGAGAATAAAGTCCACACATTTAACAGGTAACTCCTGCCTAATCCCAACTCGTACAGTACCGGTTACTAGGTCAGAACGTAAGTGAACATCATGTAGGGGCACTTGAACGTAACTCATTTCTAAACCCTGGCAAAGAGCATATGAACCAGTAAAGGATTCAGCGGACAACGGCAAAACATCTTCACGAATGAATGACTGCGCAGCCCCAGTGTCACGTAGTATGACAATGGGTTGGCCACATTCATCCGTGTGAGACTCGGACATGGTACCAGTAAAGATAAAAGGCCGGTAACATTCATCAGGGGTTACAGCCGCTTCTGGAGAAACTGCCTTCACAAACCCCACCCCTTTTGGCTGTGATCTTTTCTCCTGGCGCTCCTGTTTACGTTTTAGGGCATAACACTCGCTAGCTATGTGTCCTGGTTTGTGGCAGTAATAACACTCCACCGAGGCCAAGTTACGATTTGGTGATCGGGTTTTGCGAGGCTGGCTGGTCTTAAGACTTGTGTCATTTGTATTCCATGAGCTCGGCTTCAAAACGAAACTACTTTTGTGCGTTAAAACAAATTCATCAGCGAGTACTGCAGCCTGAGAGAGAGTGGTTACTTTGCATTCATTTAAATACACAGCAAGGCGATCGGGCAGGCAGTTTTTAAAATCCTCGAGCAGCATAAGTTCTCTTAACGACTCCTGGTCTGTCACTTTGCTAGCCATAACCCATTTATCAAACAAAACACACTTCTCCCGTGCAAATTCGACATAGGACTGAACAGGTGCTTTTCTAAAGCCTCTAAATTTCTGACGGTAAGCTTCAGGTACAAGTTCATAAGCACGTAGGATGGCTGCTTTTACTACGTCATAATCCATGCTGTCAGTTAGTGAGAGAGAAGAACATACCTCTTGTGCTTTTCCCACGAGCTTGCATTGGAGAAGCAGTGTCCAACACTCTTTAGGCCACTTCAGTGATATAGCGATACGCTCAAAGATACTGAAATAAGTATCGACTTCAGCTTCTCTGAAAGGAGGCATGAGAGCTATGTGTTTTGCGACGGCAAATACAGGGCGCGATTCCTCCACACTCTCAGGCCCAGTAGGACGAAGAGGGGCAGGCTCTGGGTCAGAAAAAGGCACAGGAAGCGAGTCCGGCTCGGTATGGGGTTGTGGGGTAAACTCCTTCACCCTCAATTCTAATTCCCGCAGTCGAATCTCCTTTTCCATGTCCAGCTCCATTCGTCGAATTGACAGCTTGAGCTCCATCTCTGCCCGCCTTTGCTCTGCCCTCTCCTCTCGTTCCAGTTCCCACCTAGTTACGGGCTCTCTCATACGGGCCTCGTCCCGAAACTCGGACGACCCTGCAGAGAGCGGGTCAAACCGTGGTAACGATGCAAGATGTTTAGGAGACACTACCACGGCCGCCCCATCCGCCGAAACAGGGGACATCGGCGGCTCTGAGCGCTGAGCGGAGGTATCAGCAGCCAGAGGCAAAACACGCAGCTCAACAAGCCTGTCCATAACGAGTTGTTTTATTTCTCTTTTCACTAAATGTCTGGGTACCAAAATATTAAAATGTGTAGCTATCTGTAGTAAATCATCCTTTCTACAGGTATCCAAATTCTCTAGAGAGGGAGCACTCAAAAACGAAGCTAAATCAAACCGCTGAGCCATAACAGATATATAGACAATGCGTTCCAAAGGCGAAGCAAGCAACCCGGTCCGTACTACACACGCTCACATCAGACCATAAACAAAACACAGGGATTAAAGATCCCGGACGAGCCCCCACATGTTATGACCCCATAGTTAAGCCTAGGGGAAAAGGGGCCAGTAACATATGGTTTTGATGTGATGTTTGTAACACGAACCGGGAAGGACCAAGACACAACACGTTCAGCATCTTACGTGCTGTTTATTTCACACTGCACCGGGGACAAGTGAGTGAAATCCTCCCCTCAAACCAACAGCCACCAATATTTACAATATGTACAATATTTATATTTCAAAATAAACACTAAATGGACTTCTGGACCCGGACGGCGCCAAAGGAAAGAAATAATCAAAACCAACGAAAAATAAAGCTACCCTAGTTCATTGCCTATTGAAAAACAAAACACTGACTGCACTAGTCTCCCCAACACAAAACTGAAATACACGGGTTGGCGCCCGCCCCTTACCTAGGGTGTCTATACATAGGGCCGCTACGTGACGTAATATGTATGAGCGCGCCCCTCTACCCTGTCCAGAACCCCAAGAAAACACAGCAGCAGCAGCGAGAGAGAGAGTTATAATACAAAAAAAACAGACTATCAGTGCCAGGAACTTAAGATTGCACTAGGCCACATCAATAACCCGACACACAACACAGTCCCGTGAACACGGAACAGCTTAGACTCCAGGGGTAACGCCAAACTCCTCGAGCTTTGCCGGTCTTCTTTTAAATTCCAAGTCCCTCCCCCAGGTCCTGAATTCTGGATGATGATTGGCCGCAGTGGGGGACGGGTCCTCTGACGATGATTGACACTGCAGCCAACCTGTAGAGATAAGGAACAACCGAGGGAGGGGACATACCGGCGAGCAAGCACGAAAAGGGAGAGGGACTAGTAAAGAGAAAGAAAATAACACCAGCCAGAAAAGCCCCCCCCCTTTTCAGGCCCAACACGTAACAGTCTAATAGAGTGGACAGTGCATGGACACTGTTTAAAAACTCCAGCAGCACTGCTGTGTCTGATCCACTCGCACCAGCGCAACACACACTGACACACCACCCAAATAGTACCTGCTCTGTGGGGGTTCTGACCACTGAAGAACAGGGTGACAAAGTATGCAGAGAAATAAATGGACTACGGTCAATAACTGTAGAACTACAGAGTCAAACTGTATGGTCAGTGGAGCTGATAAGATGGACAATGAGTGGAGATACAAGGAGGTGGACCTAATAAAGTGGCCAGTCTGTGTATATTGTATTATGTAATATACTACATGGGCCAACTTCTATAGCTGATATAGTACAATCACAGTACCTATTTAACTGATAAAGTTCAAAAACTGATGGCGTGTATATTCATCATCTGTCAGTCTTGCTGTAGACATTCCTCAAGGCCCCTTGACTCCACATTCATCTTACATTTTTACATAAAGGTTCCTTCAGTTTTCACACTGCTCTAGTCAAATAAACCAGCGCTTAGTTTTATGATAGTTTTAGCCAGTGTTTCAGCTTCATTACAGCTTTTGTATCCATTTGTAGCCATGTGTAATAAAGTGAATGCAGTTCTACACTGACCATCCCTGCTTCCCTATTTCATTTTTATTTCATTAGTTTATTCTGTTTATTATTTGGTACAGGGTAAAACAGCAATTTTTACATTTTTGTTTGTAATTTTCACATTTTACTTCTATTATCGGATAAAACCGACTGTATGAAGATCTTGGTGATTCATAGACAGATGTGGCTGCATAATAGCTGCATTTATAAGCATCAATATTAATATTTTATTGGCCAGTTATAAAGTTGGAAATAAAACTCAAGGCATTTCAGACATTACAGCCCAGTACATACAGTTACAGCAGATTAGACATTAATATATCTATGAAAATGATTAGAGCTGCATGTGATGATGTCCTGAAAACATCTGTAGTGCACAGAAATGTTTGAATCTGACTCTCCAGTTAAGTCTAGAAAGGCACCTGAACCTTGATGGACTCCATGGAGGTCATCCGCTTATAACATGCACAGGTTTATGTATCAAAAACAGTATTGTTCCCTGCATGTGAGATGATGCTCCATTAAAACAAACAGCTTTTCTGTATCCTAAAATTTAAGACCATGTCAATTCAAATAAAAACATTTTAATGACCCCAGGCATCCATGTTCTGCCCCCTTCCCCGAGAGGATGAATCAGATGATTGGAAGAGAATTCAAAGAGAACTCGGTGTAAACTTGGTGAAGGACCATCTTCTTAGGATGTGACTGGATTACCTACTACTGTCATCATGTCTTCAGCAGTACAGTTTTGATTTTGAGGTTATTTGAGACCTAAACATCGAGCCAGACCTTATTTTTTCAGTATGTGTGCATGACGTTAACATGAAAAGACGTATGACGTGGTGTGAAAAGCCACCAAACAGATGCCTCTGACTTTTAAAAGTAATTTCAAGCTTTACAGAGGCAACTTACAGAGGCAACATTTACTATAAAGATTACATAGTGCAGCTTAATCTAGCTAACTACACTTATCCTTATTGAAAATTGCCATAGGCTTGTCGTCATTTTCCTCGTTTCATATCGTTATTTAAAGAAATGTGAATAAACACAGGAAGATTTATGAATGTTTGTTTGTTTTGTATATTGGGCTAACTTCATTCTGAAAGTAGACTGTGTTGCTTAAGTCAAGAGCTAGAAAATCCAACTTCTAATAGAAGTCTGCACTGTAGACATTCAGAACACCAGTCATTTTAATCATCTCAGGTTTGTACCACTGAACACATCTGCACTTGGTGTCATAAGGAGCTTCAGGTCAAGAGTTTTCTCTGTGGGGAAAGATGAATGGAGCCATCTCGCTCTGTGTTAAACAGAAATGTCCTACAGCCAATACATTTACCAGTCTTTATACCACACCACTAGTACCAATGACAGAAGTTCAGTTTAACCACCAGAAGACAGCAAATTGTTTATTGTTTATAAATGTTTATTGCTGATCACAGTGTGCAAGGCATTGAGATTACAAAATAGCCAAAGCAGGAGAGCTTTTAATCAGGTTCTATAGAGGAGAAACATGGCTTTTTTGATGTACTCCCTGTGTTCATAATAATGTACATGTGACACATTGTTTGTGTTCACATTTATGGTAATTTTTTTATGTTTTCTTTTATTTGACATTTTCTATGAGTTAATGTATGGGTAAGAATAACTCCTGCCATTTGGGGGGACTGCAGCAGTGGCAGGCACCAGTTCAGGGCTTTAAGCAGGTTAGAAAAAAACTCTCCAGTGCAATTGGAAGCTTGAACACAAAGGCACTGCTGCATCGTCTCCTTCTTCATACACTGCTCAAAAAAATAAAGGGAACACTCAAATAACACATCCTAGATCTGAATGAATGAAATATTCTCATTGAATACTTTGGTCTGTACAAAGTTGAATGTGCTGACAACAAAATCACACAAAATTCATCAATGGAAATCAAATTTATTAACCAATGGAGCCCTGGATTTGGAGTCACACACAAAATTAAAGTGGAAAAACACACTACAGGCTGATACAACTTGTCATGTCCTTAAAACAAGTCAAAATGAGGCTCAGTATTGTGTGTGGCCTCCACGTGCCTGTATGACCTCCCTACAACGCCTGGGCATGCTCCTGATGAGGTGGCGGATGGTCTCCTGAGGTATCTCCTCCCAGACCTGGACTAAAGCATCTGCCAACTCCTGGACAGTCTGTGGTGCAACGTGGCGTTGGTGGATGGAGCGAGACATGAATGTCCCAGATGTGCTCAATCGGATTCAGGTCTGGGAAACGGGCGGGCCAGTCCATAGCTTCAATGCCTTCATCTTGCAGGAACTGCTGACACACTCCAGCCACATGAGGTCTAGCATTGTCCTGCATTAGGAGGAACCCAGGACCAACCACACCAGTATATGGTCTCACAAGGGGTCTGAGGATCTCATCTCGGTACCTAATGGCAGTCAGGCTACCTCTGGCGAGCACATGGAGGGCTGTGCGGCCCTCCAAAAAGATGCCACCCCACACCATTACTGACCCACTGCCAAACCGGTCATGCTGAAGGATGTTGCAGGCAGCAGATCGCTCTCTACGGCGTCTCCAGCCTCTGTCACGTCTGTCACATGTGCTCAGTGTGAACCTGCTTTCATCTGTGAAGAGCATAGGGCGCCAGTGGTGAATTTGCCAATCCTGGTGTTCTCTGGCAAATGCCAAGCGTCCTGCACGGTGTTGGGCTGTGAGCACAACCCCCATCTGTGGACGACGAGCCCTCATACCATCCTCATGGAGTCGGTTTCTAACCGTTTGTGCAGATACATGCACATTTGTGGCCTGCTGGAGGTCATTTTGCAGGGCTCTGGCAGTGCTCCTCCTGTTCCTCCTTGCACAAAGGCAGAGGTAGCGGTCCCGCTGCTGGGTTGTTGCCCTCCTACAGCCTCCTCGTCTCCTGGTGTACTGGCCTTTCTCCTGGTGGCGCCTCCAGCCTCTGGACACCACGCTGAACGACACAGCAAACCTTCTTGCCACAGCTCGCATTGATGTGCCATCCTGGATGAGCTGCACTACCTGTGCCACTTGTGTGGGTTGTAGAGTCCGTCTCATGCTACCACGAGTGTGAAAGCACCAACATTCAAAAGTGACCAAAACATCAGCCAGAAAGCATAGGCACTGAGAAGTGGTCTGTGGTCCCCACCTGCAGAACCACTCCTTTATTGAGTGTGTCTTGCTAATTGCCAATAATTTCCACCTGTTGTCTATTCCATTTGCACAACAGCATGTGAAATTGGTTGTCAGTGTTGCTTCCTAAGTGGACAGTTTGATTTCACAGAAGTTTTGATTTACTTGGAATTATATTGTGTTGGTTAAGTGTTCCCTTTATTTTTTTGAGCAGTGTATGTTCTGTCACACGGGTATGGGAATGAAATAAGCTCACTTAAGCACTATACTATGAGTTAAGTAAGTACCTATGATAGGAAGAGCTTGTTAAAACATGAGAAACATTGAATTTGTGTCAATGATAATATGATTTTATGAAGTATGTGCCATCCAGGTACTGTGAAATAGCAGACACTCTTTAGTTGTTCTTTTACCAAGTCTTAAAACGTTTAGCTTAAATAGTTTATGATTGTTCCATGTACAGTCGAAGAGAATAAGAGTCATTCCTAAGAGACTCAAGCTTATATCACTAGCTTTACCCTGTTAGCTTGAAAGGACAAACTATATCATCTCCTAGCTTTAAACACTGCTAGCTTTAGCCTGTTAGCTAGAATGTACAAATTATCCTCCCGAATGGACAAATTATATCTTCCACTAGTTTAAACATGTTAGCTCGAATGGAAAAATTATAGCCTCTGCTAGCTTTTAGCATTTTAGCTCAAATGGACAAACTATTGCCTCCAATAGCTTTACCCTGTTAGCTTGAATGGACAAACTGTATCCTAAGCTAGCTTTAACCACTGTTAGTTTTAGCCTGTTAGCTCGAATGGAAAAATTAGAGCCTCCAATAACTTTACCCTGTCTGCTCAAATGGACAAACTATAGCCACCACTAGCTTTAACCAGCGCTAGCTTTAGCCTGGTAGCACGAATGTACAAACTATAGTCTCTGCTAGATTTAACCTGTTAGCTCAAATAGAGAAAACATAGCCTCTGCTAGCTTTAACCACTGCTAGCTTTAGCCTGTTAGCTCGAATGGACAAATTAGAGCCTCCAATAGCTTTACCCTGTCTGTTCAAATGGACAAACTATAGCCACCACTAGCTTTAACTAGCGCTAGCTTTTGCCTGTTAACTCGAATGGATAAACTATAGCCCCTGCTAGCTTTACCCTGTTAGCTCGAATGGACAAACTATATCCTAAGCCAGCTTTAACTACTGCTAGTTTTGGAATGTTAGCTTGAATGGACAAATTATAGCCTCTGCTAGCTTTAGCCTGTTAGCTTGAATGGACAAACTATATCCTAAGCTAGCTTTAACCAACGCTAGCTTTAGCCTGTTAGCTCAAATGGACAAACTAGATGGTCCACTAGCTTTGGCCACCACTAACTTTGGCCTGTTAGTTCGAATGGACAAAGTATAGCCTCCACTAGCCTTACCCTGTCAGCTCAAATGGACAAACTATAGCCTCCACTAGCTTTAGCTTGTTAGCTAGAATTTACAAACTATAGCACTGGTTAGTTTTAACCACTGCTAGTTATAGCCTATCAGCTCAAATGGACAAACTATAGCATCCGCAAATTTTAGCCACTGATAGGTTTGGCCACCGTTAGCTTTAGGCTATTAGTTCGAATGGACAAACTATAGCCTCTGCAAGCTTTAGTCTGTTAGATCGAATGAACAAATTATAGCCTCCACTACCTTTAACCACCACTAGCTTTGGTCTGTTAGCTAAAATGGACAAACTATAGCCTCCGCTAGCTTTAAACACCGATACCTTTAGATGGTTAGCTCAAATGGAAAAACTATAGCCTCTGCTAGCTTTAGCCTGTTAGCTAGAATGAAGAAACTATAGCATCTGCTAGCTTTAGCCTGTTAGGTCGAAAGAATAAACTATAGCCTCCACTAGCTTTAGTCTGTTAGCTAAAATGGACAAACTATAACCTCTGATAGCATTAACCAGCGCTAGTTTTAGCTACATACAGCAAAGGCGGCGAAACACAACAGGAGACGACACCAAATGTGGTGAAATACAATAGGAGACGACACCAAACGTGGCGAAACTGAACACTAGACCACACAAAACCTGGTGAAACAGAACAGTAGACAACCAACGTGGTGCACAAAGACAACAAACGTAGAGAAAGAGAACAGTAACTCGACACCAAACGTGGTGAGAACAGAGACGACACCAAACGTGGAGAAACAAAATAAAAACGACACAAAACGTGGAGAAACAGAATAGTAGACGACAGCAAACGTGGAGAACAAAAAAAGACCCCAAACGTGGAGAAACAACAGGAGACGATACCAAACAGAGAGAAACACACAACAGAGATGACACCAAACGTGGTGAAACAGTAGACACCAAACATGGTGAAACACAATAGGAGACGACACCAAACGTGGCGAAACCGAACACTAGACGACAAAAAACCTGGTGAAACAGAACAGTAGACAACAAACGTGGTGAACAAAGACAACAAAGTACAGAAAGAGAACAGTAGACGACACCAAACGTGGAGAAACAGACCAGTAGACGACACCAAACGTGGTGAACAAAAAGGACCCCAAACGTGGTGAAGCACAACAGAGACGACACCAAAAGTGGTGAAGCACAACAGAGACGACACCAAACGTGGTGAAGCACAATAGGAGACGACACCAAACGTGGCGAAACCGAACACTAGACGACAAAAAACCTGGTGAAACAGAACAGTAGACAACAAACGTGGTGAACAAAGACAACAAAGTACAGAAAGAGAACAGAAGACGACACCAAACGTGGAGAAACAGACCAGTAGACGACACCAAACGTGGTGAACAAAAAGGACCCCAAACGTGGTGAAGCACAACAGAGACGACACCAAACGTGGTGAAGCACAACAGAGACGACACCAAACGTGGTGAAGCACAACAGAGACGACACCAAACGTGGCGAAACCGAACACTAGACGACAAAAAACCTGGTGAAACAGAACAGTAGACAACAAACGTGGTGAACAAAGACAACAAAGTACAGAAAGAGAACAGTAGACGACACCAAACGTGGTGAACAAAAAGGACCCCAAACGTGGTGAAGCACAACAGAGACGACACCAAACGTGGTGAAGCACAACAGAGACGACACAAAACGTGGAGAAACAGAACAGTAGACGACAGCAAACGTGGAGAACAAAAGAAGACCCCAAACGTGGAGAAACAACAGGAGACGATACCAAACAGAGAGAAACACACAACAGAGATGACACCAAACGTGGTGAAACAGTAGACACCAAACATGGTGAAACACAATAGGAGACGACACCAAACGTGGCGAAACCGAACACTAGACGACAAAAAACCTGGTGAAACAGAACAGTAGACAACAAACGTGGTGAACAAAGACAACAAAGTACAGAAAGAGAACAGTAGACGACACCAAACGTGGAGAAACAGTCCAGTAGACGACACCAAACGTGGTGAACAAAAAGGACCCCAAACGTGGTGAAGCACAACAGAGACGACACCAAAAGTGGTGAAGCACAACAGAGACGACACCAAACGTGGTGAAGCACAATAGGAGACGACACCAAACGTGGCGAAACCGAACACTAGACGACAAAAAACCTGGTGAAACAGAACAGTAGACAACAAACGTGGTGAACAAAGACAACAAAGTACAGAAAGAGAACAGTAGACGACACCAAACGTGGAGAAACAGACCAGTAGACGACACCAAACGTGGTGAACAAAAAGGACCCCAAATGTGGTGAAGCACAACAGAGACGACACCAAACGTGGTGAAGCACAGCAGAGATGACACCAAACGTGGTGAAGCACAACAGAGACGACACCAAACGTGGTGAAGCACAACAGAGACGACACCAAACGTGGCGAAACCGAACACTAGACGACAAAAAACCTGGTGAAACAGAACAGTAGACAACAAACGTGGTGAACAAAGACAACAAAGTACAGAAAGAGAACAGTAGACGACACCAAACGTGGTGAACAAAAAGGACCCCAAACGTGGTGAAGCACAACAGAGACGACACCAAACGTGGTGAAGCACAACAGAGACGACACCAAACGTGGTGAAGCACAACAGAGACGACACCAAACGTGGCGAAACCGAACACTAGACGACAAAAAACCTGGTGAAACAGAACAGTAGACAACAAACGTGGTGAACAAAGACAACAAAGTACAGAAAGAGAACAGTAGACGACACCAAACGTGGAGAAACAGACCAGTAGACAACACCAAACGTGGTGAACAAAAAGGACCCCAAACGTGGTGAAGCACAACAGAGACGACACCAAACGTGGTGAAGCACAACAGAGACGACACCAAACGTGGCGAAACCGAACACTAGACGACAAAAAACCTGGTGAAACAGAACAGTAGACAACAAACTTGGTGAACAAAGACAACAAAGTACAGAAAGAGAACAGTAGACGACACCAAACGTGGTGAACAAAAAGGACCCCAAACGTGGTGAAGCACAACAGAGACGACACCAAACGTGGTGAAGCACAACAGAGACGACACCAAACGTGGTGAAGCACAACAGAGACGACACCAAACGTGGCGAAACCGAACACTAGACGACAAAAAACCTGGTGAAACAGAACAGTAAACAACAAACGTGGTGAACAAAGACAACAAAGTACAGAAAGAGAACAGTAGACGACACCAAACGTGGAGAAACAGACCAGTAGACGACACCAAACGTGGTGAACAAAAAGGACCCCAAACGTGGTGAAGCACAACAGAGACGACACCAAACGTGGTGAAGCACAACAGAGACGACACCAAACGTGGTGAAGCACAACAGAGACGACACCAAACGTGGCGAAACCGAACACTAGACGACAAAAAACCTGGTGAAACAGAACAGTAGACAACAAACGTGGTGAACAAAGACAACAAAGTACAGAAACAGACCAGTAGACGACACCAAACGTGGTGAAGCACAACAGAGACGACACCAAACGTGGTGAAGCACAACAGAGACGACACCAAACGTGGTGAAGCACAACAGAGACGACAAAAAACCTGGTGAAACAGAACAGTAGACAACAAACGTGGTGAACAAAGACAACAAAGTACAGAAACAGAACAGTAGACGACACCAAACGTGGTGAAGCACAACAGAGACGACACCAAACGTGGTGAAGCACAACAGAGACGACACCAAACGTGGTGAAGCACAACAGAGACGACACCAAACGTGGCGAAACCGAACACTAGACGACAAAACCTGGTGAAACAGAACAGTAGACAACAAACGTGGTGAACAAAGACAACAAAGTACAGAAACAGACCAGTAGACGACACCAAACGTGGTGAAGCACAACAGAGACGACACCAAACGTGGTGAAGCACAACAGAGACGACACCAAACGTGGCGAAACCGAACACTAGACGACAAAACCTGGTGAAACAGAACAGTAGACAACAAACGTGGTGAACAAAGACAACAAAGTACAGAAACAGACCAGTAGACGACACCAAACGTGGTGAAGCACAACAGAGACGACACCAAACGTGGTGAAGCACAACAGAGACGACAAAAAACCTGGTGAAACAGAACAGTAGGCGACACCAAACGTGGTGAAGCACAACAGAGACGACACCAAACGTGGTGAAGCACAACAGAGACGACACCAAACGTGGTGAAGCACAACAGAGACGACAAAAAACCTGGTGAAACAGAACAGTAGACGACACCAAACGTGGTGAAGCACAACAGAGACGACACCAAACGTGGTGAAGCACAACAGAGACGACACCAAACGTGGTGAAACACAACAGAGACGACACCAAACGTGGTGAAACACAACAGAGACGACACCAAACGCGGTGAAACACAACAGAGACGACAGCAAACGCGGAGAAACAGAACAGGAGACGACACCAAACGCGGAGAAACAACAGTAGACGACACCAAACGCGGAGAAACAACAGTAGACGACACCAAACGTGGTGAAACACAACAGAGACGACACCAAACGTGGTGAAACAGGACAGGAGACGACACCAAACGTGGAGAAACAGGACAGGAGACGACACCAAACGTGGTGAAGCACAACAGAGACGACACTAAACGTGGAGAAACACAACACAGACGACACCAAACGTGGAGAAACACAACACAGACGACACCAAACGTGGAGAAACACAACACAGACGACACCAAACGTGGAGAAACACAACACAGACGACACCAAACGTGGAGAAACACAACACAGACGCAACACAATTTGTCCATTCTAGGTAACAGGCTAAAGCTAGCAATGTTTAAAGCTAGCACATGCTATAATTTGTCCATTCGACCTAACAGGCTAAAACTAGCGGTGGTTAAAGCTAGCGGAGGCTATAGTTTGTCCATTTGAGCTGACAGGTTAAAGCTAGTGGTGATTAAAGCTAGTGGAGACTAGTTTGTTCCTTCGAGCTAACACGCTAAAGCTAGCGGGAGTTAAAGCTAATGGAGGCTATAGTTTGTCCATTTCAGCTAACAGGCTAAAGCTAGCAGAGGCTATAGTTTGTCCATTCTAGCTAACAGGCTAAAGCTAGCAGTGTTTAAAGCTAGCGGAGGATATAGTTTGTTTATTCGAGCTAAGAGACTAAAGCTAGCAGTATTTAAAGCTAGGGGACCGTATAATTTGTCGATTCAAGCTAACACGCTAATGCTAGTGTAAGATGTAGTTTGTCCATTCGAGCTAACAGGCTAAAGCTAGCCGGAGACTATAGTTTGTTCATTCGAGCTAACATGCTAAAGCTAGCGGTGGTCAAAACTAGTGGAGGCTATAGTTTGTCCATTTAAGCTAACAGGCAAATTATGGCTAGTGGAGGCCATAATTTGCCCATTTGAGCTAACAGGGTAAAGCTAGCAGAGGCTATAGTTTGTCCATTCCAGCTAACATGCTAAACCTAGCAGTGTTTAGAGCTAGCAGAGGCTATAATTTGTCCATTGAGCTAACAGACTAAAGCTAGTGGAGGTTATAGTTTGTCCATTCTGGCTAACATGCTAAACCTAGCAGTGTTTAGAGCTAGCAGAAGCTATAATTTGTCCATTTGAGCTAACAGGCTAAAGCTAGCGAAGGCTATAGTTTCTCCATTCTTGCTAATAGGCTAACACTAGCGGTAGTTAAAGCTAGTGGAGACTATAGTTTGTTCATTCGAGCTAACCTGCTAAAGGTAGCGGGGGTTAAAGCTAGGAGAGCCTATAATTTTTCCATTCGTGCTAACAGGCTAAAGCTAGTGGTGGTTAAACCTAGTGGAGGATATTTTGGTTTTTTTATTTTTTTATTTTGTTATTTTATAGTGGAGGATAGTTTGTCCATTCAAGCTAACAGGATAAAGCTAGTGGAGGCTATAGTTTGTCCATTCTAGCTAACAGGCTAAAGTTAGCGGTGTTTAGAGCTAGCAGAAACTTTAATTTGTCCATTTGAGCTAATAGGCTAAAGCTAGTGGTGGTTAAAGCTAGCAGAGGCTATAGTTTGTCCATTTTAGCTAACAGGCTATAATTTTTCCATTTGAGCTAATATGCTAAAGTTAGCAGAGGCTGTAGTTTGTCCATTCGAGCTAACAGGCTAGTGGGTAGTACTGTGACCCTGATGGAGAAGCGGCTTTGATAATGGATGGATGGATGGATAGTCCGTAAGTATCCATTTCACTGATTGGAGTTCACCGGTTACAGTCTATATTCATGTTTAAAGACACTTTGAAACTTGAATTTAATAGTGATTTATGGCCTTATTATAGGTCAGGTTTTTTTTGCCAGAGTCAAAGTTGGATCTTTTCATTCCATGGCGAGCCACCCTGGAATATTGACCCTAAACAAGTGATTTGCAAGCAGTGGACATCATTTAGTCTGTGAAATCCCCTGTTCCTGTTGAACTTTGCACTGAAGCCTTTCTCCAGAGCAGTAGGAGGAATACTTACTTTTTTTTCTTCACGGACTGGAAAAGTCACAGCCACATGTGCAATTTGCAACCTGTGGAGCAACAAGGAACATTTATTATTTACACACACACACACACACACACACACATATATGAAAACAAGGGATACTGAAATTGTAATTGAAATTGTACTATTTTGCTAGACGAAATTTAATTGTATTATTGTTGAACTGATTGAACTGTGATTGGAGACTGTTTATGGTTTTAAACCAAAAATTGGATGTTTTATTTCCTACCCGGGTAGTAGTGAAGTAGAGTAGTAGATTTATTAGCTAATACTGACACAAATTTGATTGGTTTATTGTATGTTTTATTTATTTGTTTTTTATTTACATAACTGTTTCTTTATTAAATGGAAGTTTTCCTAAACTCCCAATCATAGTGCAGTGGTGCAGTGTTGGGTAGTAGTTGCCCCGGCTCCGTAGGCGTTCCTGGGATCATTCTGATTTGCTCACAGTATCTTGGTGTTTTCTTCTTTTGCTCATTCATGTAAACCCAAGGTTAATGATAGAAAAGAAGCTAGAACCCGTGTTAGAGGAAAGTTGGCGAGCCAGCCAGGAGCCTGGTATAAGTCAAATGCGCACTTGAGGACTACACTGCACAACTGTCTAAGCAAGGGTGAATTGTTGCACACACTAAAATGGAGTTCATTGAGCAAAATGGTGTAAAAGTCCCTATTTCTGTGGTAGTTAGTGGATTAACTGGGTCAGACTGCGACAAAGAAATGCTTATATTTTTAAAAGTACATGGTTCAATAAACAGATTGCTAAGAGTAGATGACGCTAGCTCAGAGCTACATTTGCAAGTAATTGTAGAATATGCATCTCGTTCTGCTTTGCAGGCTTTAGAACCCCTTCTACCCTACCGTCGTGCCCTTGCAAATGATCCAAATACTGCCTGCTGCATACGAGCATTAGCCAATGTTTACTGTCAGGGAGTGGGTAGTAAGATCACTCACACTTATGTAGGTGAGCTACAGAGAGTGGCTAAGCTAAGTGGGAGAGATTTAGAAGCAGTCCTGAAAGAAGCCCTAGAACAGATAGGTGAGTTTATTGATACTTCTGAGGCCGCTGGTCTGAACAATGACCCTCAACCTGTGCTGAGTCCCATCAAAGTTTCAGAACCAAAACACTCTGAAACAGAGTCCCAGACCTTCGTTGGTTATCACCTGAAGCTTACCTCTGATAATCCGGAGAGTCATCATACTGTAGATTCCTTGCCATCTAAGCATGGAAAAGTTCCGCTGCTCGAGTCTTCCGCGCTTAATCCACCTGAGGTGCAGAAGCTCGTAGCAGAGCACATTGTGAGAAGTGAAGATAAATCTTTATATGCTTGTTCATCTATGAGATTGAGAATCTTTTCTGGGAGGGTTCCCAAGCCATACAGCGAGGTTGATTATGACACCTGGCGTTTCCAGGTTGGGCTGATGCTTAATGATTCATCAGTTCCTGATCGTGAGAAAACACGCAAGATTCTTGAAAGTCTTCTTTCCCCTGCCTCAGACATAGTCAAGCACATCAGTCCTGAATCTGCAGCCACAACATATTTGCAACTATTGGATTCAGCTTATGGCACTGTAGAGGATGGAGAAGAGTTGTTTGCATGGTTCATGAGTACTCTGCAAGATGTAGGTGAAAAACCCTCAGCATATCCCCAACATCTTCAGTCTGCATGGATCTGGTGGAATAACAGCTGAGTCTGACTGCAGAGATGCCTCTTCGCTTTGGTTCAGAGCACATGTGCTGCCAGAACTGCTACAATCTTCTACAAAGAATGACCATTTTAGAAACAAATTTTCGGACCTTGTTATCTGAGTTTAAGGAATGGCATCTCAGCGCTGTTCGAGGACGATCTGTGTGTGGGAATGATGCTAGCGGACAGCGGGCAGAGAGTTTGGCGGAGCAGCGAGCAGTGGAGATGCATAGCGCTGGACCGGCTGAACATGTGGACAGAGTCCAAAACGTGAGTACAGCTGAAAGATATGGGCAAAACCAGCAATGGGTTCGCGTTGGAGCTAAACCCAAATGACATGCTACATACAGTTCTTTATTTTCATCCTCCACTCCGGCTAACATAGCACATCCAGCTAATGCTAATGCTAAAGTTGTTGTTGCTGGGAGATCACAGCACAGATACAGAGGAAATCAGTTCCAGTCACTTCATTTGCAAAACAGATTTGAGCCACTGCAAGACCTCAATGACTTTCCCAATAACAGTCAACATAACCCAGAAAGAACCAGAAGATTCAGCCATTCAGAACATCCCAGGAGAGCCACCAGGCTCCAGGCCGTAGCCACGGCAGACACCCTTGTTTTTGGGGATGACTCTATTCACGGCATGAAAAACAATCAGAAACTCTTAGCTCGATGTGAGCCAAACATCACAGCTTCTGAACTGAATGGGAAGCTTCCAACATTATTGGCTGAATACAGAACAGTGAAACGGATCATTATTCATGTTGGGA
Organism: Pygocentrus nattereri; assembly: GCF_015220715.1. Classification (NCBI taxonomy): domain Eukaryota; kingdom Metazoa; phylum Chordata; class Actinopteri; order Characiformes; family Serrasalmidae; genus Pygocentrus; species Pygocentrus nattereri. Next base: position 14,477,459 of record NC_051234.1, on the reverse strand, counting down.
AGAACGACATAAGAAAAGAGGAGTCTGAGGTGTTGAAAAGGGACTTTAATGATCTTTTTTCCACACTGCTGAAATTAAACATCCAGGCATTCATCAGTGGCCCTCTGCCTGCAGGGGGCTGCAATATGTTCTCAAGGCTACTGGCATTAAATGTTTGGCTGCAGAAAACCTGCAGGTCAAATGGTCTGAACTTCATTGACAACTTCAATCCGTTTTTCGGGAAGAGAGAATTCTTCAAACGAGATGGGCTATAAACTAACAAGAGGGGTGTCAAACTCCTGTCAGAAAACTTCATTTTCTCTCTGTATAACTTCTCTGTTTCCACTGGTGAGGACACATCAGCGATAACACCCAAGGACACTGTCACCACTACAGAGACACAACATCCTCCCCCCAAAGAGGATGAGGAGTTATCAGATGGGAGCCATGTTGTGCTGTATCAGCAGCATGAAACACCACAACTGAATAAACAATCCACACCATCCTCCATCTCTACCCCATCCTCCACCTCCACCTCTTCATCACCTCACCTGAACTTCCCAGAAACCATGGAGAAGCTCGTATCTGTAGGGACAAGACTGACGCTTTCACTGTCAGCGAGTCCTCAGGTACAGCGGAAAATCACCTCAACTTCTCCACAGTCACCTACTGCCTCATGGACTCAGCAACCCCTCTCCTCACCACCACCACACACCCCCATCAAGGAGTTAGTGAAAGGGGCCAAAATTAAGCTCAGCCAAATTGATGATTTATTAAACAAATCTCCCCCACAACCTCAAAGGAAAAAACAAGCTCATAAACCATCAGATAGACAGCTCTGCTCGCAAGCTCATCACCAGCAAGAGCTCCACCCACCCTCCACCACCGTAAAGGAACAGGCCACCCCATGTAATCCAGGAAATTGAGATCTTTTGGGTCCATGCTGCTACAGTGATGATATCAGTGATACATGTTTTCAAAACAAGCATGGACCCTTTGTCCCAATTATCTCTCCCATTCAAGTTCTTATCAGAAGCAGAAAGAACAAGGAGTTTAGGTCAGATACTGTGAATACATCCAACCTGCAGCATGTTAGAAGTAACTCACAGTCTTTGAAACAAAGTGCACAGGTTATTAAGTTAGCTCTACTAAATATCAGATCTCTTACAAACAAGTCTTATATAATTAATGATTTAACTACAACTCACGGGCTTGATTTTATGCTTTTAACAGAGACATGGTTAAACTCATATAGTGCTGATATTGTGCTAACTGAGACGGCTCCTCCAAACTATAACTTTTTAAATGTTTCCCGCACCGGCAAGAAAGGTGGAGGTGTAGCAATGCTGTTTAATGATACTTTCCAATGCAAGCAGTTACCACTTGGTGATTTCACATCTTTTGAATATTTAGGGGCACAAAGAATATTAGTAGTAACTCTCTACAGTGCTAAGGTACAATGTAAGGTACAATGCTAATTTTATTGATGACTTCACAGGAGCCAGGCCTGGGGGAGGGGCTCGCCAGTGAGCGTCTGGTGGCCGGGCATTCACTCATGGTGCCCGGCCGGGCCCAGCCCGAAGGAGCTACATGAGTCCCCCCTCCGATCGACCCACCACTGATGGGAGGGGCAGTAGTAGGGGTGCGGTGCATTGTGGATCGGGCAGTGTCCGAAGGCGTGGGCCTTGGCGTTCTGATCCTCGGTTGCTGAAACTGGCTTTTGGAACTTGGAACGTTACCTCACTGGCGGGGAAGGAGCCTGAGTTGGTGCGCGAGGTTGAGAGATACCGGCTAGATATAGTCGGGCTCACCTCAACACACAGCTTGGGCTCTGGGTCCAATCTCCTTGAGAGGGGCTGGACTTTTTTCTTTTCTGGAGTTGCCCATGGTGAGAGGCGGCGGGCAGGTGTGGGCTTTCTCATAGCCCCTCGACTTGGCGCCTGTATGTTGGGGTTTTCCCCGGTGGACGAGAGGGTAGCTTCCCTACGCCTTCGGGTTGGGGAACGGGTCCTGACTGTTGTCTGTGCTTATGCACTGAACAGCAGTTCAGAATACCCAGCCTTCATAGAGTCCTTGGGAGGGGTGCTTGAAAGTGCTCCTCCTGCAGACTCGATTGTCCTACTGGGGGACTTCAACGCTCATGTGGGCAACGACAGTAAGACCTGGAGGGGTGTGATTGGGAGGAATGGCCTCTCTGATCTGAACCCGAGTGGTGTTCAGTTTTTGGACTTCTGTGCACAGTATGTCCATAACGAACACCATGTTTGAACACAAGTGCACATGGCACCAGGACACCCTAGGCCGCAGTTCAATGATTGACTTTGTAGTCGTGTCAGCGGACTTGCGGCCTTGTGTATTGGACACTCGGGTAAAGAGAGGAGCTGAGCTGTCATCTGATCACCACCTGGTGGTGAGTTGGATCAGGTGGTGGGGGAAGATGCCAGGCAAACCCAAACGTATAGTGAGGGTTTGCTGGGAACGTCTGGCAGAAGAACCTGTCAGATTGATCTTCACCTCACACCTCCGTCAGAACTTTAAAAAGATATCGGGGGAGGTGGGGGACATTGACTCAGAATGGGCCATGTTCCGCTCCTCCATTGTTGAAGCGGCTGACTGTAGCTGTGGTCGCAAGGTAGTTGGTGCCTGTCGGGGCGGTAATCCTCGAACCCGGTGGTGGACACCCCAGGTGAGAGATGCCGTCAAGCTGAAGAAGGAGTCCTACCGGACATGGTTGGCCTGTAGGACACCAGAGGCAGCTGTCAGGTATCGACAGGCCAAGCGATCTGCGGCTTCAGTCGTTGCCAAGGCAAAAACCCGGGTGTGGGAAGAGTTCGGTGAGGCCTTGGAAAGTGACTTTAAGTCGGCTCCGAAAAGATTCTGGCAAACCGTCAGGCGACTCAGAAGGGGAAACCAGTGTGCCACTAGCACTGTATATAGTGGACATGGTGTGCTGCTGACTTCGACTGAAGACATCATTGGGCGGTGGAAGGAATACTTTGAGGACCTTCTCAATCCCACCAACACGTTCTCCAGTGAGGAGGCAGAGTCTGGGGACACGGGAATAGGCTTGTCCATTACTGAGGCCGAAGTCACTAAGGTAGTTAAAAAGCTCCTTGGCGGCAGGGATGCAGGGGTGGATGAGATCCGTCCCGAGTTCCTCAAGGCTCTGGATGTTGTGGGGCTGTCTTGGCTGACACGCCTTTTCAACATTGCGTGGACATCGGGGGTGGTGCCACTGGATTGGCAGACTGGGGTGGTGGTGCCTCTTTTTAAAAAAGGGGACCGGAGGGGGTGTTCCACCTACAGGAGAATCACACTCCTCAGCCTCCCTGGTAAGGTCTATGCAGGGGTACTGGAGAAGAGAGTCCGGCTTATAGTCGAACCTCGGATTCAGGAGGAGCAGTGCGGGTTCCGTCCTGGTCGTGGAACACTGGACCAACTCTTTACCCTCTCCAGGATTCTGGAGGGTTCATGGGAGTTTGCCCAACCAGTCCACATGTGCTTTGTGGATTTGGAGAAGGCATTCGACTGTGTTCCCCGGGGTATTCTGTGGGAGGTGCTTCGGGAGTACGGGGTACATGGCTCTTTGCTACGAGCCATTCAGGCCCTGTACAAACAAAGCAGGAGTTTGGTTCGCATGGCCGGCAGTAAGTCAGACTTTTTCCCAGTGAGAGTTGGATTCTGTCAGGGCTGCCCTTTGTCACCGATTCTATTCATAATTTTTATGGATAGAATTTCTAGGCGCAGTCAGGGGATGGAGGGTGTCCGGTTTGGTGACCTCAGGGTCACATCGCTGCTGTTTGCAGATGATGTGGTCCTATTGGGGACATCAGGCCGTGAACTTCAGCTTTCACTGGATCGGTTTGCAGCCGAGTGTGAAGCGGCCGGGATGAGGATCAGTACCTCCAAATCCGAGGCCATGGTTCTCACGCGGGAAAGGGTGGAGAGCCCTCTCTGGGTCGGGGATGAGCTCTTGCCTCAAGTGGAGGAGTTTAAGTATCTCGGGGTCTTGTTCACGAGTGATGGTACAAGGGAGCAGGAGATTGACAGGCGGATTGGTGCTGGGTCAGCAGTGATGCGGGCTCTTTACCGGTCTGTTGTGGTAAAGAAAGAGCTGAGCCATAAGGCAAGGCTCTCGATTTACTGGTCAATCTACGTTCCCACCCTCACCTATGGTCATGAGCTTTGGGTAATGACCGAAAGAACGAGATCGCGAATACAAGCGGCCGAAATGAGTTTCCTCCGCAGGGTGGCTGGACTCTCCCTTAGAGATAGGGTGAGAAGTTCGGTCATCCGGGAGGGACTCGGAGTAGAGCCGCTGCTTCTTCACGTCGAGAGGAGCCAGTTGAGGTGGTTCGGGCATCTTGTTAGGATGCCTCCTGGACGCCTCCCTTGGGAGGTGTCACAGGCAAGTCCACCGGGGAGGAGACCCCGGGGAAGACCCAGGACACGCTGGCGTGACTATATCACCCAGCTGGCCTGGGAGCGCCTCGGAATCCTTCCCAGGGAGCTAGTGGAAGTGGCTGGGGAAAGGGAGGTCTGGGCTTCATTGCTCAGGATGCTGCCCCCGCGAACACCGGAGAAGCGGAAGATGATGGATGGATGGATGGACTTCACAGATATGTTATCTTTTATTTCTACTGAATTTGATCATTTTGTTATTGCTGGTGATTTTAACATTCATATTGATAATCCCAAGGATAATTACGCCAAAGTACTCTATGATGTACTTGAATCTTTTGAACTTTCTCAGCATGTGACTGGAAGCACACATTGCCATGGTCACACTTTGGATGTGGTTATCTCAAAGGGTCTTAACATTTCAGCCTGTATTAAGGATGTTGCATTGTCTGATCACTACTGTGTATTTTTTTTTAAATGTGGACTTCAATCCACAGCAGTGCCAGGCAAGTTAGGTTTAAGAAAAGACAGATAAATGACAGGACGGCTGCACTTTTTGTTACCAAAATGTGCTCTTCACCTTGCCAACCATCTGGCTCTGTTGATACTCTGCTGGAAAGTTTCAACTCAAAAACTGCCAGTGGTTTGGATCAGATTGCACAAGTTAGAGTTAAAACCATGCAATGCAAGCAGAAAGCTCCATGGAGAAATGATCCTGCAGTTCAGCACCAAAAGAGAGAATGAAGAAAGGCTGAGCGCAGATGGCGTAAAACCAACCTTCACATACATAAAGAGATTTTCAAAGATAGGCTGCGTGATTACAATAGAATAATGTGCAAAGCTAGACAATCCTTCTTCTCTAGCATTATTAACAATAATTTTATGTGCGGAAGAAACAGTACCTTAGCATGGCAAAACAGAAGGTAGCAGTGCAGTCACACAGTACCTGTAATAGTACTTTAGTGCCCGTTGAACCAGTTTCCAGTGGAATGAGTGAACTGAGAAAAGAACTAGCACAGATAAAGAGCCAACTGACCTCAATTCTGACACAGAGAAGTGAACGAAAAGTGTGTTCAAAGTCCCCACCTCTGAAAAACGATCTGGACCTACAAAACCTGACCATGCGCAAAAGAGAGGAATTAAACAAGTAAAGGAAAATGCTAGTATGAGACCAAGGCCCTGGTATTGTTTCCGTTGTGGAGAGGACGGGCACATTGTGGCTAATTGTGAGGCCAATGCCAACCCTGCTCTTGTCGCTGCAAAGAGGAGAGAGTTAAGAGAGACAAAAGGTTTGGGAGGATGACCAGAGACCTTTAAACTGAAGCCAGTTTCTGTCAAGGGACGGCCAGGAACTGCAGCTACTCATCCCAGTCCCATTAAGCAGGAATCTGCGAAGACAAATGCCAAACACACCTTGCTAAAACATGCACATATGAGACAATCTTATGATATACCCAAAGGACTAATAGGAACCAAATGCACAGCTCAGGTAAAAATTGGAGAAATCAAGACAAACTGTTTACTAGATACGGGTTCACAGGTGACTACAATTTCCCAATCGTTCTCCAGCCAATATTTGCCTACACTTCAGATAAACCCGCTTGGTGACCTGTTGGAAGTTGAAGGGGCCAACGGTCAAAATGTGCCTTACCTGGGATATGTAGGTTTAAATATTACTTTCCCTAAGGAGCTTGTTGGATTGGAGGTGGAAGTTCATACCTTAGCTTTGGTAGTTCCAGACTTGAACACTGAAACTCAGTCACAGGTTCTTGTTGGTATGAACACCTTGGATGTTTTGTACAGCACTATCAGTGAAGGAGTTGTGGAAAGGTGCAATTCCAGCTCTTACGGTTATAAAGCTGTATTGAAAATACTTAAAGCAAGACATGAACAACAAAACCTTAGATATGGATTGGTTAAACTCCACACCAAAACTCCTCAAGTCATCCCTGCTGGTGAAAATGTGGTCTTGGAAGGCTGTATTTTAGCCAACCAACGGATTTCAGAAACAGTTGCTATCTTAGAGCATCCTACGAGTTCCACCTTGCCTGGGGGACTATTTGTGAAGCCATGTTTGATGAGCCTCCCTAGTAGACCACCCCACAAAGTGCCTGTGCTGCTGAAGAATGAGTCTCAGCACAATATAGTCCTTCCCCAGCAATGCATCATTGCTGAACTTAACTCTATTCAGGCTGTACTGCCTAAGCCATTCCGTTCAACTACGTCTGTGCCAGTCAAGCCAGAACTGAGTTTTAACTTTGAGGGTTCTCCTATTTCCACTGAATGGAAAGAACGAGTCATAAAGAAGTTGAACAGCATGCCTGAAGTCTTTGCACAAAATGACCTAGATTATGGGAGAACCGATAGAGTTAAACATAACATAAATTTGTTGACAAAACTCCCTTCAAGCACCGAGCTCAACCCATTCATCCTCAAGACCTAGAGGCGGTTCATAAACATCTGCAAGAGCTCCTGCAAGTTGGTATAATCCGAGAGTCCGAATCACCCTTTTCATCCCCCATAGTAGTGGTACGGAAGAAAAATGGGGAAATTCGGCTCTGCATAGATTACAGGAAGTTGAACCTTCAAACGGTTAAGGATGCCTATGCTCTTCCAAATTTGGAGGAGACATTTCCTTGCTTACAGGTTCAAAATGGTTCTCAGTGCTAGACCTAAAGTCTGGTTATTACCAGATAGAAGTTGAAGAAACTGACAAGCCCAAAACTGCCTTTGTGTGTCCACTGGGGTTTTGGGAATTTAATTGTATGCCACAAGGCATCACGAATGCTCCAAGCATGTTCCACCGCTTGATGGAGAAATGTATGAGCGGCATAAATCTAAAGGAAGTTCTTGTATTTCTAGATGATTTGATTATTTTCTCCAAAACACTAGAGGAGCACAAAACGAGGCTGCTAAAGGTTCTGAATCGACTCAAAGAGTATGGTTTAAAACTTTCTCCAAATAAATGTAAGTATTTTCAAACTTCTGTCCGGTACTTGGGCCACATAGTATCCCAGAATGGTGTTGAGACTGACCCCAGCAAAGTGGAAGCCTTAAAAACATGGCCAAGACCCCAAGGATTAAAAGAACTGAGGTCTTTCCTTGGCTTTTCTGGGTACTACAGGCGGTTCATTAAGGACTATTCCAGTACTGTCAAGCCACTCACAGATCAAACTTCTGGGTACCCGCCTTTAAGAAAAGGTGTCCAGTCTAAGAGTGAGACCAAGCAGTATCATGATCCGAAACAGCCATTTGGTAACCGCTGGTCTCCTGAGTGTGAGCACTCATTTCAGACAATCATTGAAAAACTTACCTCAGCACCTGTTCTTGGGTTTGCGGATCCCCAGCTTCCATATGTCCTCCATACTGATGCCAGTACAACGGGACTGGGTGCTGCCTTGTACCAACAGCAAGAAGGCAAATTGAGAGTTATCGTCTACGCAAGCAGAGGATTATCACATAGTGAATCTAAGTACCCTGCTCACAAACTTTAATTCTTGGCACTTAAATGGGCAGTCACTGAAAAGTTCCATGACTTTTGGAATATGGAAGTCTGTTTACTGTTGTGACCGATAGCAACCCACTAACATACATCCTTACTACTGCCAAAATGGATGCTGCAAGCTACAGGTGGCTAGCAGTGCTATCAGCTTTCAACTTTAAGCTCAAGTACAGGGCTGGGAAGCTAAATTCAGATGCTGATGGTCTCTCAAGAAGGCCTCATGGTGAGCTGACAAATGATGTTATTTCTAAAAAAGAACAAGAACGGATCCATCAGTTTGCTGGTACTCACCTGAACAATTCAGATGTTTGTGTGAGCCCAGATGTTGTGAAAGCTCTTTGTGAGAAACATTTCATCAGACATGTGCTGGATGAATATCAAGAAGACAGTGACACTGTGGCACAAATACATTCTCTTGTGGTTTCCCCAGATTCCATTCCAGTTAGCTACATGGATGAGGAACAAAGTGGGTTGCCTATCATTCCACAGTTGTCTGAGGATGAGATCCAGAACCATCAAAGGGCTGATCCTTATATAAGGGAAATCATTAACCAAATGGAGACAGGGGAGACTATTTCACCAATTGTCAGGGAGGAGCTACCCCAAGTCACAATTTTCTTGAGACAATTGAGTAAGCTGAGATTTTACAACAAGATCTTGTATCGTAAGCGTTTAGAAGGTGACTATTCTACGTACCAACTAGTATTACCTGAGGCATTAAGAGCTGTTGTCCTGAAAAGCTTACATGACGACATGGGTCACATGGGACTGGAGAGAACACTCAACTTAGTAAGGTCTAGATTCTACTGGCCAAAAATTTCTGATGATGTAGAAAGAAAAATCAAGACTTGTGACAGGTGCGTCCGAAGGAAGACCTTGCTGGAAAAAGCAGCACCCTTGGTGAACATCACTTCGATCAGACCGCTTGAGCTAGTGTGCGTGGATTTTCTATCCCTGGAGCCCGACAGAAGCAACACCAAGGATATTTTGGTAATTACAGACCATTTCACGAAATATTCCCTTGCAATTCCCACACCAAACCAAAAAGCTCATACTGTCGCCAAATGCCTTTGGGAAAACTTCATAGTTCATTATGGCATTCCTGAGTGTCTACATAGTGACCAAGGCCCGGACTTTGAGTCTCACGTCATAAGAGAGTTGTGCCAGATCATGGGAATTCGCAAATCTCGTACAACACCATACCATCCTCGTGGGAATCCTGTCGAACGTATCAATAGGACATTACTAAATCTCCTTGGAGTTCTTAACGAGGAAGACAAGTCAAAATGGAAACAATTTGTCAAGCCTCTGGTGCATGCTTACAACTGTACCAAGAACGATGTAACTGGGTTTAGTCCATATGAATTAATGTTCGGCAGACAGCCAAAACTGCCCGTGGATTTAGCATTCGGCTTACCTCCGAGAGAGAAGAGTTATAAGTCACATTCTCAGTATGTGCACAAACTTAAGCTACATCTGGATGAAAGCTTCAAATTAGCCAAGCAAGGTGCGGACAAAGTAGCAAAAGCTAATAAGTCCAGATTTGATCGGCAAGTCACCAGCTCCAAGCTCGAAGTTGGTGACAGAGTTCTTGTAAGAGCTGTCATACTCCGTGGCAAGCACAAACTCGCTGACAAGTGGGAGCCAGATATTCACATAGTGGTTAAACAGGCTGAAAACTTTCCAGTCTACACAGTCAAGTCTGAGGCAAAAGATGGTCCTCTGAGAACTCCGGATGACTTGGATGCTAGTAATCCTAGGAGGGAAAAGAGAGATGAAGTAACCAGAGCTGAAAGTTTGTCAGTACCCCAAACGTTAGCATGCAAACCTATACTGATTGAGTCAGGGACTGAGAGAGACTCTGAAATGAGTATTCAAGTGGAAACAGAAAGCAAAACCAGTGATATTTCACCAGAAGGAGTCCACAAACTGAAGACACTGAACCTGATGGACACAACTATGTCAGAAGGTCCACACGTCAGAGAGAAACCTGAACGTCTACAATATGCTCAGTTTGGAAACCCAATGATTTCCATTGTTCAACCCTTATTTCATGGGCTGAGCACAGCTTTCACTGAAACCTTGAGAGACGTTCCAGAGGTTGACTACTTACCTCGTCCCCATAACAAACCTATTGTTACACAGCCTTGCCATGCACAGGGACGTGCATTGATTAAAGCGTGGAGGGTGTAACCCAGGTCACAAAAGATCTGAATAAGACAGTCTAATTATTAAGAATTTCGCTACAGAACACTGGAACCATGAAATAACTCATTCTTGATTCTAAGAGAAGAAACTAATATTTAACTGTTAAAGTTTAATGTACAAGTATTTCTGAGCCTGAGCCAAGCTCAATCTATATGAAATGAGCTGAGAAGAATAAAATAAAATGGACACAAATATTAAAAACAAAAATAGGTTTATTTAGTCCGTAAGTATCCATTTCACTGATTGGAGAGATATTTCACGTCACTGATCCATCCAGCCAATAAGGTGGCCAGTTACATTAATGTGAGGGTAAAATACTGCTGGACTTGGTGCCAAACTCCCTTTTTGGGTTCAGCCAGCAGCCAAAGCGGTGGATTTCCCTGCAAGAGAACAGATATAAGCTAAAAGTTATAAAAACAATAAAAACAGCGCTAGGATTAAGAGAATCTTTTGTTTATTTAAACTGCTCAGTGATTGGACCTAAAAAGCACTTCCCCGGCGAACAAGGAGTTCTATTTGCTGACATAAACGGATTTTCACATTGGTAAGTGTACTGCATTGCCGATGCTACAGGCGATTATGCTAAGTTAGCTTAGTATTTACTTATATGCAATGCATTAAATACTAGAGGTATAATGTGTTTGAACGTGTTCTTATAACTTGGTAGTAGAATGGCGAACCCAGAGTAAGCTATATAAGAGATATCTGTCGAATTCCAGAGTTCATGCAAGTTTTTGGCGCGTTTTAGACACTGTGCTGCGCGTGGCTGAGAGAGGCGACGTTACGGTGCACGCGGCAGAAGTTAACCCTTTCAGTGCAGAGTGATGCAGTTTCTTCATGTTTACTGTGTAGAAACAATGTGTAGATAACTTTGTAAATAAGTGCAGTTATTCGTGAGTCACGCCAGTTACAGTCTATATTCATGTTTAAAGACACTTTAAAATTAGAATTTAATAGTGATTTATGGCCTTATTATAGGTCAGGGTTTTTTTTAGTCAAAGTTGGATCTGTTTTCATTCCATGGCAAGCCACCCTGGAATATTGACCCTAAACAAGTGATTTGCAAGCAGTGGGCATCATTTAGTCTGTGAAATCCCCTGTTCCTGTTGAACTTTGCACTGAAGCCTTTCTCCAGAGCGGTAGGAGGAATACTTACTTTTTTTTCTTCACAGACTGGAACAGTCACAGCCACATGTGCAATTTGCAACCTGTGGAGCAACAAGGAACATTTATTATTTACACACACACACACACATATATGAAAACAAGGGATACTGAAATTGTAATTGAAATTGTACTATTTTGCTAGATGAAATTTAATTGTATTATTGTTGAACTGATTGAACTGTGATTGGAGATGGTTGGTTTTAAACCAAAAATTGGATGTTTTATTGGAGTAGTAGATTTACTAGCTAATACTGACACAAATTTGATTGGTTTATTGTATGTTTTATTTATTTGTTTTTTATTTACATACCTGTTTCTTTATTAAATGGAAGTTTTCCTAAACTCCCAATCATAGTGAAATGGTACATGGAAATTGCAATGCCATAATCCAGCTAATGCCCGCTGTTAGCTAGAACCCGTGTTACACTAACACTAGCAGTGGTTAAAGCTAGTGGAGACTATAATTTTTCCATTCGAGCTATCAGGCTAAAGTTAGCGGAGGCTGTAGTTTGTCCATTCGAGCTAACAGGCTGAAGCTAGCAGTGGTTAAACCTAGTGGAGACTATAGTTTGTTCATTCGAGCTAACATGTCAAAGGTAGTGGTGGTTAAACCTATTGGATGCTTTAGTTTGTCCATTCGAGCTAACAGGCTAAATCTAGTGGTGGTTAAACCTACTGGAGACTATAATTTGTTCAATCGAGCTAACACATTAAATCTAGCGGTGGTTAAAGCTAGCGGAGGCTATCGTTTGTCCATTTGAGCTAACATGCTAAAGCTAGTGGTGGTTAAAGCTAGCGGAGGCTATAGTTTGTCAATGCGACCCGACAGGCTAAACCTAGTGTTTGTTAAAGCTAGCAGAGGCAATAGTTTGTCCATTCTAGCTAACCCGCTTGCTTATAAAGATTAACAGGGTTATTAGGTATTATAGCTCTTACTCCTCTTTATCGTTAGTGATATAAGCTTTAGAGTCTCTTAGGAATTATCTATTTTCCTCTTATTCTGTTTGACAGTACACGGAACAATCACAAACTATTTAAGCTAAATGTTTTAAAACTTGGTAAAAGAACAACTAGACAAAGAGCGTTCGCCATTTCACAATACCTGGATGGCACGTACTTCACAAAATCATACTATCTTTGACACAAATTCAATGTTTCTCACGTTTTATCGAGCTCTTCCTATCATAGGTACTTACTAACTCATCATATAGTGCTTCAGTGATCTTATTTCAGGGAGGTACAGTTCTAACACCCTGCTTCCTTCTGGCAGGCTTCGCATCTGATGACAGATTGACAGTGTTTTTTATTTGTTATTTATTTATTTATTTGTTGTTTGTCATCCACTCCCCCACTTAGGACCTCCTAATGGCTGGATTTGTCCAGTGGTGATTGGTTAGTGTAGTGGTTAACACCTCTGCCTTTTACACTGTAGACTGGGGTTCAATCCCCACCTGGGTAAACACCTTACACTATACCAATAAGGGTCCTTGGGCAAGTATTAACACCACCTTGGCCCCCCCTGTGTAAAATGATCAAACTGTAAGTCGCTCTGGATAAGAGCGTCTGCTAAATGCCATAAATGTAACCATTTGGCCGGCGACAAAATTAACTGTAAACGTGCCCTCATGCTGGGAGGAGCTCAGCCTTCATGCCCCTAGACACACACCACGCCGCTCTCATTTACCATGTCATTACAGCCCTGCGGTCCATTGGCGCAAGAACACAGTGACCCTTACATTCTGCCTCCACTAGCAGCCACTTTATTAGAAACGTCTTCCTTCTACATCTACTAGCTGGCCACTTTATTAGAAACACTTACATTTTACTTCTACTTACTGGCCACTTTATTAGAAACACCTAGCCTCTACTTCCACTAGCTGGCCACTTTATTAGAAACACCTACCATCTACTATCTGTCCACTTTATTAAAACATCTACATTTTGCTTTTAATTATTGGCCACTTTATTAGAAACACCCACCTTCTACTTTCACTAACTGGCCACTTTATTAGAAACACCTACATTTTACTTCTACTTAGTGGCCACTTTATTAGAAACACCTACTGTCTAATTCCACTAGCTGGCCACTTTATTAGAAACATCTACTGTCTACTTTCACTAGCTGGCCACTATATTATAAACACTCATCTTCTACTTCCACTAGCTGGCCACTTTATTAGAAACATCTATGTTTTACTTTTACTTACTGGCCACTTTATTAGAAACAACCATCTTCTACTTGCACTACCTAATTTCACTCTGTAGGTCTGCAGTTACAAACGTAGTACATCTGTTTCTGTTCATATTTTGTTACCCTGATCTTGAACGGTCAGGATCGTTGTCTTGCTGCATGACCCGTGTTCTTTTAAATTGTTTCATCAGTGATGACATCAGAGCCGTCCTTCCTGGCCCAGATGCAGCAAAATAGGCCTAAACCACGATTCTACCATCACCATGTTTCACAGATGGGAGAAGGCTTTCCTGCTGGAATTCAATGTTTTCCTTTCTCTAAATCTAACGCTTCTCATTTAAACCAACAAGATCTATTTTGGTCTCATCCGTCCACAAAACGTTCCAGTAGCCTTTGGACTCGTCCATGTGATCTTCGGCAAACTGCAAATGGACAGCAATGTTCTCTTTGGAGAGCAAGAACTTCTGCTTGTTTTATTAGGTTCTCTTTATCTACTTTTATGACTTGTGTGAAAATCTGATGAAGTTTTAGGTCAAATTTATGCAGAAATATATAAATTCTAAAGGATTCACAAACTTTCAAGTGCCCCTGTACATGAAGTCATTTTTAAATCTCTCTTTCTTATGAGGGTCATTCTACAGAAACGTCCATTACTGTGTCTCTAGCATTTACAGATATATCCATCCATCCATCCATCCATCCATCCATCCATTATCTTCCGCTTCTCTGGGGTTCGGGTCACGGGGGCAGCATCCTAAGCAATGAGGCCCAGACCTCCCTTTCCCCAGCCACTTCCACTAGCTCTCCAAGGAGGATGCTGAGGCGCTCCCAGGCCAGCTGCTCCCATGTACCATCACTCGTGAACAAGACCCCGAGATACTTGAACTCCTCCACTTGAGGCAAGAGCCTATCCCCGACCCAGAGAGGGCTCTCCGCCCTTTTCCGCCTGAGAACCATGGTCTCGGATTTAGAGGTACTGATTCTTATCCCGGCCGCTTCACACTCGGCTGCAAACCAATCCAGCAAAAGCTGAAGTTCGTGGCCTGATGTCCCCAATAGGACCACATCATCTGCAAACAGCAGCGATGTGACCCTGAGGTCACCAAACCGGACACCCTCCATCCCCTGACTGCGCCTAGAAATTCTATCCATAAAAATTATGAATAGAATTGGTGACAAAGGCAGCCCTGACGGAGTCCAACTCTCACTGGGAACGAGTCTGACTTACTGCCGGCTATGTGAACCAAACTCCAGCTTTGTTTGTACAGGGCCTGAATGGCTCGTAGCAAAGAGCCATGTACCCTGTACTCACTAAGCATCTCCCACAGAATACCCCAGGGAACACAGTCGAATGCCATCTACAGATCCACAAAGCACATGTGGACTGTTTGGGCAAACTCCCATGAACCCTCCAGAATCCTGGAGAGGGTGAAGAGTTGGTCCAGTGTTCCACGACCAGGGCAGAACATGCACTGCTCCTCCTGGATCCAAGGCTCGACTATAAGCCGGACTCTGTTCTCCAGCACCCTTGCATAGACCTTACCAGGGAGGCTGAGGAGTGTGATTCCCCTGTAGTTGGAACACACCCTCCGGTCCCCTTTTTTAAAAAGAGGCACCACCACCCCAGTCTCCCAATCCAGTGGCACCACCCCCGATGTCCATGCAATGTTGAAAAGGCGTGTCAGCCAAGACAGCCCCACAACATCCAGAGCCTTGAGGAACTCAGGGCGGTTCTCATCCACCCCTGGAGCCTTGCCACCAAGGAGCTTTTTAACTACCTTAGTGACTTCAGCCCCAGTAATGGACAAGCCTATTCGTGTCCCCAGACTCTGCCTCCTCACTGGAGAACATGTTGGTGGGATTGAGAAGGTCCTCAAAGTATTCCTTCCACCACCCAATGATGTCTTCAGTCGAAGTCAACAGCACACCATCTCCACTATATACAATGCTAGTGGCACACTGCTTTCCCCTTCTAAGTCGCCTGATGGTTTGCCAGAATCTTTTCAGAGCCGACTTAGTCACTTTCCAAGGCCTCACCAAATTCCTCCCACACCCCGGTTTTTGCTTTGGCGACGACTGAAGCCGCAGATCACTTGGCCTGTCGATACCTGCCAGCTGCCTCTGGTGTCCCACAGGCCAACCATGCCCGGAAGGACTCCTTCTTCAGCTTGACGGCGTCTCTCATCTGGGGTGTCCACCACCGGGTTCGAGGATTACCGCCCCGACAGGCACCAACTACCTTGCGGCTACAACTACAGTCAGCTGCTTCAACAATGGAGGAGCGGAACATGGCCCATTCTGAGTCAATGTCCCTCACTTCTCCCAATATCTGGTCAAAGTTCTGATGGAGGTGTGAGTTGAAGATCAAAGTGACAGGTTCTTCTGCCAGACGTTCCCAGCAAACCCTCACTATACATTTGGGTTTGCCTGGTCTGACCAGCATCTTCCCCCACCACATGATCCAACTCACCACCAGGTGGTGATCAATTGACAGCTCAGCTCCTCTCTTTACCCGAGTGTCCAAAACACATGGCCGCAAGTCCAATGACGCGACTACAAAGTCAATCGTTGATCTGCAGCCTAGGGTGTCATGGTGCCATGTGCACTTATGGACATCCTTGTGTTCAAACATGGTGTTCATGATGGACAAACTGTGGTTTGCACAGAATTCCAAAAACTGAACACCACTCGGGTTCAGATCAGAGAAGCCATTCCTCCCAATCACACCCCTCCAGGTCTCACTGTCATTGCCCACGTGAGCGTTGAAGTCCCCCAGTAGGACAATAGAGTCTCCAGGAGGAGCACTTTCAAGCACCCATCCCAAGGACTCTAAGAAGGCTGGGTACTCTGAACTGCTGTTCGGTGTATAAGCACAGACAACAGTCAGGACCCGTTCCCCAACCCAAAGGCATAGGGAAGCTACCCTCTCGTCCACTGGAGAAAACCCCAACATACAGGCGTCGAGTCGAGGGGCTATGAGAAAGCCCACACCTGCCTGCCGCTTCTCATCATGGGCAACTCCAGAAAAGAATAAAGTCCAGCCCCTCTCAAGGAGATTGGACCCAGAGCCCAAGCTGTGTGTTGAGGTGAGCCCGACTACATCTAGCCGTTATCTCAACCTCGTGCACCAACTCAGGCACCTTCCCCGCCAATGACTACTGCCCCTCCCATTGGTGGTGGGTCGATGGGAAGGGTTATGTTAACTTTGTAGCTTAAATGTAAAACCAGTCTGATTCTTTGGTATGTTGTATATGCATTTATTCTGTGTTTGTAGAAGCTGTTTATATTGATCTCTGAGCTTTTGTTTTTTCTGTTAATAACTTTTAAGAACATGATTTGCTTGTAAGGACATGATAAATATATGTACTCTTCAAAATTTCCAAACTTTCCAGAAGAGTTTGGATGTTTTATAAAATGCAATAAAAACAAGAATCTGTGATTTATTTTCTCAAACCTTTATACTGACAAGCATACAAATAAATTACTTTTGGTGTTTTCCCTGACCAAATTGATAAAATTTTGTAAATATAAACAAATACAAACACACAAAAATTGGGATGAGACATAATCAGAGTCCCTTTCCAGAGGGAAGGGTCTTGATTGTAAACAGGGTCAGCACTAAGGGGGGGCTGAGGGGGCCCCCCAGATTTTGTCTTTGCCCCCTCCAATCAAAATGCAAGCAACGGGTATTTTTAAATTATCTCTGAACCAATCACAAAAACGCATTTTGCTCTGTAGTGTGAAGATATTTCTTTGCTTACTTCTGATTGGCTCTTTGAGTCATATAAAACTGGCAGACCACTTCGAGCAGTTCAGTGTAGCAGGTTCTGTCAGTGTGTACATGAGAGGCAGGTATATATAAAGGCAAATTAAACACTTTTTCGAGTTTAAACTTGACTTCCACATGGTAACGGTGGTGATTCGTTGCTTAAGGTTACTTGCTTGTAATATTTTTGTTGCTTATTTTATTAGCAATTAGCTGTTAAGCTAGCTGCTAACTTAGTTAGTAGCAGCTAATCCCTCTTAACATGGACTTAACTTTATTGATACGTTTCTGTATGTATTTTGTGCATTTTCATTTTATATACATTGTAGGAAAACCTATAATGCATTGTTTTCTGATTTTAAAAAAATCAATCAACTTGCCAGTGTCGTATTCGAGGGCTCATCCACATTATATCAGACTACACCAGCGTTAGCTGACTGTGCTCTTTACCCCAAGCAAGCCAAAGTGGCTCATGGTTTAAACGATTCCTCGCCATCACAGCCAATTTTAAATGATAAAGATTTAGCATTCACAAACCATGGATTTACAAACTGGAAAGAGGCACTGCGCAGTGATAAAGGCTTTCAGAAGCATGCATCCAGCCATGTACAAGCTATGGCTATGTGAGCAAAAAGAAACATCGCTGGTCTATTAGGTCCAACCCAGAATGTGTGCTTCATTGAGACATGTATAAGCTAAAAAGCATCTATGTGTATTTTTGCAGTTTTACAATAAAGGAATAGGAGAAAAGGAACTGAACTATCAAGCTCTGCATCATTGTTCTTTGTCCATCGTATAGCATTGTGTTGAGTGGTGCTGGAGCCTATCCCAGCTGTCCTCGGGCAGAAGGCAGGATACACCCTGGCCAGGCCATCGCAGGGCAGACAGACAGACACACACAACCACTCAGACACTCACACCTAGGGGCAATGTAGCATGTCCAATTGGCCTAACTGCATGTGTCTGGCCTGTGGAAGAAAACCGGAGAACCCGGGGGAAACCAACGCAGACAACATGCAAACGCCACACAGAGAGGACCCCAGTCGCCTGGCCAGGGAATCGAACCCAGGCCCTCCTAGCTGTGAGGCGACAGCGCTACCCAGCGCAACACCGTGCCGCCCTGCCTTGTCAGTAGTTCAAAGCTTTTCAAGCAAACCTTTATTTTGAAACTAAACTATGGATACAGTGAAAAGACGTTCACCCTGTGGGACTTTGAAATAAACATGAGTTGACTTACACTTGAGAGCTTAAAAAAAAGTCAGCTTGTATAAAGCCCTAATAGAGTGGTGAGATACTTTATATAGCCAATATTGGAAGCTTAGTTGACACAGTGGTTCTATGGTTCCTGGGAGCCCTTGGGCTGGATTGATCTATAAGCTAAGCAAGGCCGGTCCAGGTCAGTGACTGGATGGGAGGCCATGCTGCCTTTCCAGTAGTTCAAAGCTTTTCCATCAAGCCTTTATTTTGAAACTAAACTATGGATACAGTGAAAAGAAGTTCATCCTGTGGGACTAAGCAGAAGGCCTAAGACAGTTAATTGGATGTCTACATGTACTTGATTATATATTCTAATGAATTACTTTACAAGACCTCTACAGGCCTCCAGCTTCAGCCAGTATATACAAATCGATGAGAACCCTTGTTTTTGTCTCATGTCAGAAACTAACCAATATGAGAAGTTGCCATGAGGTTTTGAACCCAACCTTTACTTTGAAATAAAAATAATTTTGCTTCAAAATTAAGTGTCATTATCTCAGCAGACCTCGAATGTAGCCTGTACACGCAACAGAAGGTCTCGTGTTGTTTGCGGTCTTAGAGCGCCACCTACTGGCCCCTACAGATTATTCACTTCATAATATGCGGATTCATATTCACTTCCAGTTTTCATAGTGGAAAAGAGAGTCATGGTTCGCTCATTGCTGCCTCAGGTTCAAGTCACAGTTATTCTCATTTTGCTTTAAAAGGCATTCTTTTCGTCACATGGGCAATGCCCAGAAGTATAACTTGTTTTCTTTTTACTTCGTGTCATATGTATACCTATGAGAACAAGCAACATGCTTTGTAGGTTTCTGTTAAAAACGGCTTCACTTTGGTGGCTAAATTTTACGAGGTCCCAGTTACTGTCCAGCATGTAAGTGAGATTCATATTCTGGAAGAATGTGCACTTCATTGAGACATGTGTAAGCTAACAATTATCTATTTGTATTTTTGCAGTTTTACAATAAAGGAATAGGAGAAAAGGAACTGAACTATCAAGCTCTGCATCATTGTTCTTTGTCCATCGTATAGTGTTGAGCTTGCTGGATATTTAAGTAGCAGAAATACTTGGTGAGCCCAGTACATTTATAATGTTACAAATGTCATCCCCTGTTGCGTCATAAGAGAGTGGCGGGATACTTTAAATGGCCAGTATGAGGATGCGCAAGACAGAAGTTGCCAAGTTTAAATCTCCTCATAAGGGAAAACGGATTTAATGGCTCACTCACAAAGGACCTTGGACCTTTTTGAAGAAACTACACTTTAAACTCAGTTTTTACTGAAGAGGAGCAGTTTTATTTACACAGTAACTACAAAGAGTTGACATGGCATCTACTGTGCTAGCAGAACACCTATGCTGTCCTGAGTGCTATAACATCTTCAGGAATCCTGCAGTTCCCTCATGTAAAACCTGCCTGGAGATATGCTGGAGGACTAAGGAAGGAATGGAGTGCCCTCTGTGCAGGAAGAGTTCCACTGAGCATCTTTGTAACCTCGTTTTGAAAAACCTCTGAGTCTCTCAAAAGAGGGTGACAAGACAGTTAAAGTAGAGTCTACTGAGCTTACACAGGGAGCGGCTCAAACTCTTCTGTATGTATGATGGGCAGATTGTGCCCTCCGCCACAATGTACATATGTTAAAACTTTCTAGGTAATGGGGACATGTCATACTCAGAGACACAAACTGCTTTTAAATAGCATTTATTGATTGAGTGGTGCCCTGCGATGGACTGGCGACCCATCCAGGGTATATCCTGCCTTCCGCCCGATGACTGCTGGGATAGGCTCCGGCACCCCCCGCGACCCTGACGGAGAAGCGGCTTAGAAAATGGATGGATGGATGGATGATTGAGTGGTTATGCTGGGGAACAAGAGCAAACCTGCAGAGAAAAGAAAAAAAACTTAATGGTGAATGTGAATGGTTTATTATTTGTAAATTTAGATTGATTTAGTGATGTAATGAAACATATATTATAAACTAACATTATTGAAACACTTGGGGAAGGCAACAAGTACTTACCTGTGAATAGACTCCAGAGGAAGGTAGCCATGTTTTCAGTCAGGGAGGAAAACAGGACCCTTTGTTTGCTGCGTTTTTATAGTGAACTCTAGTTAGATAGACTGTTTCTATTATTGTACCTTCAAGACTGCAAAGAATATATATTCTGTGTTTTGATTGGTCACCATACTCCTTATAACATGAGTTTGTGATGCAGCTGTAGGTCAAACTTTTTGTGACAAAAACAAAATCAGAATGTTTTACAGTTTCTAGATATGGACTGTATGAAATGAGGGGTGAATTGTACATTTTAAAACCTTAATGTTTATATACTACATACATTTTTTTTTTGCAGTCCTCACAACATGGGAGGGAAATTTGTATTTGTGTAATAATCTTTGACATGTAATATCACCAGCCTGCATGTCACCTTGTCCATTTAAATTTGAGCATATCCCAGTCAATTATGTAAGCTTTCTACTAAAAGAGACACAAAAGGGAGGACATCTGGCAAAAACGTAGTGAACTTTTAACTAAGGCTGTCACAAATACTTGATGAAACTTGATTACTCAGTTTTAGAGTTTTTTTTAAATACTTTCTTAACCCCTTGAAATCTGAGGCTTATTGCTCACTATGCCTTATTATTCAGTAGCTACACAGACAACAAAGAAAATTTAGATGAGCTGTATTGTGTAGTAAAACCGGAGGCCTGCCAGTGGGCCCTGGGAGAATGCATATTTTAAATTCTCCTACTGGTCTTTTATTACAGTAAGAGACAAAGTTTCATGGGCGCACCCATTTGTATCATTTTTTTTGCCAGATAGTGTCTTTATTCTTTAAGAAATGCTTCCTAGTTTATCTTGCTTTTTAAAAAGGACAATGGAATCTCCATTACAGGTTGATCTCAAGGCTGTGTTGAAGAGCCTAAAAGAGAAGTTGCAGAAATTTAAGCAAGCTAAAGAAACCTGTGATCAAGAAATTCAGCACATTAAAGTAAAGATGACATCACACATTCCTTTAAGAATTCTACAGAACAGGAGTTTCACTATTTAATTTTTTTTGTTGTTTGTTTGTTTGCATGTTTTTGATACTCCAGATACAGGCTGAATGTACTGAGAAACAGATTAAGAAAGACTTTGAAACCCTTTACCAGTTCCTATGGAATGAAGAAGCAACCAGGTTAGCTGCTCTCAGGAAAGAAGAGAGGAAGAAATGTCAGGCAGTACAGAACATGGCTTTGGACATAAACATAATGTGCCTTACTGATGATATCTCAGCACGGTCTAAAGAGATGAAAATGGGAGACATTTCATTCCTACAAGTGAGTATCTCCATGATAAACGTTTTGTGATTTTCTATGTGATTTAAATATATCAATTAGTTAATTGGAGGTTCATTTTTTTCTTTCTCTGCCTGATCTATTTTTAGAACATCAAACCTACAATGAAAAGGTATGTGAACTGTCTCCTGCCTCTGTTCTCTGTAGTTCTGAACTGAAACCTGCAGCAGCACTGACCTCTTGAATGTTCTTTTAGATCCCAGTACTCATTCAAGGATCCACACTTGAATTCAGGAGCACTAATAGATGTAGCGAAGCACTTGGGCAAAATGAAGTGTGGGAGAACATGCAGGAAATTGTTCGATACAGTGAGTAGTCTGGGTTACAGTATTATTTAGACATTTATAATTGAATATGATAACATTTAGTAAATCATGTGCTCATTTATGACCACATATAATTGTTTTTCAAAAGGTATATTCTATTAATAAAACCTTCTGTCTGTATTCCACTAATGTATAAGATCTCACATTTTTAAAAAGTCTGAATTATATAAATTCGAATTTCTGAAATTTTATACATTTTTAATGCAGACTAGCGAATGTCTGCAGACTAGCGAATGTCTCTCAAGAGGCTCTGTTATACTATGTTTTAAAGTCTTAATTTTGACTTAGAAAATTTTGAGAAGCCAAAACAGACTGTCTAAGAGACTTTCGGAATATTCTCAAAGACTCAAGAACATCTTTTCATGACAAGCAGCCAACGAGTTTTCACGGTGTGACTGGAGATATATATATCAGTGACAAGACGTTCCCAAGAAATAAATGCCTGTTCCAAAAAACCGACCTGTGTTTGTGTTGTTGTGAAGAGAGATACAGTGAGAACTCGCCTGCTCAACACGAGTAGGAGAGAAGTCGATACAGCGGTGGGTAACAGCGCAATAAAGATCCGGCTTGACAGACAAGCAAGGACCATAGCCCATGGTCGGCATAGTGATTGCAAGCAACGGAGATCAAACTGTGTTGAAGACGCAACCTTTCAAGCTATTCAGGAAGTGCTCTTAAGTAAGGTTGAAAGAGTAACTACACTGATATGAAAACTTTTCTTAGAACAGACCTAAGTGATTTACTGCCTTTCTATGTATATTCTTCCTGCAGTTAAGGTTTATACTTTCTAATGTTCCTTTCTTTTGTTTGAATAGAAGTCAACTGAAAGTTTGATAAGTCTAGAGGAAGTTAATCACTGATACAGTTATCTTGATGCGATATCAAAGGCTGTAAAAAAAAAAAAAAATCAAGAAATGCATACGGTTATGAACAACCTTCCTAAATACTGTAGCTTACATTTACGTATAACCTAATAGAAATCCACTTCAAACTCAGTGGTTACATACATCTCATAGCTATTCAGGTTATCTTAAGATGTCTGACCCAAGCAATGAGACCTCCCATAAAAATGCTAAATCATCTGCTCAACCTAAAACTACAAATACAGAGCATGCAGAAAAGGTAGAAAGGCTACGAAGAAAGGACAGGAAGAGGAAGAGAGGAACAGGAAGAGGAAGAGAACAGGTGTACTGTAGTAACTGTAGTAACGCAGACCTCAACGCGAACCTCGGCAATATTGAGCAAGGCAGCAAGTCAGTAATCTATAAACTACATGGATTAGTTTTCTTAGCCAACACAGTTATAAAACAACTTTAAAAGCTATAAAATTTATATTAATAAGTTACTCACTACCGGAAGTACACTGGAAGATCTGGAAAGTTTGCAAGCATACATCGACGAGTGTTTCGACCGAGTCGTAATGGGAAAACCAACCAACACTCCGTCCAGCAGCAAAGGATCTCCATCCACCAAGAGGAGTCGCCCAGAAGATTCACCAGGGGCTTCTTCTCAGTCCAGCGAAATGGCGGACATTTTGGAGTCCATTGATAAGAAGCTGTCCAGTTTCGACGCTCGCCTCTCCATTTTGGAAATTCTTCACAAGGAGTTTCAGGCTCTCCGGGAGTCGGTAGAGTTCAGCCAACAGCAGGTGGAAGCACTCGCTGTGGAGAACGCCGCTCTCAGAGAGTCGGTGAATTCCCTCACCAAGGGAATGACCCGGCTCTCGGAGGAGAATAAAAGAATCAGGGAAACTGTCACCGAGCTCCAGGCCCGCAGCATGAGGGACAACCTCGTGTTTTCGGGTCTACCGGAGAAATCGGAAGAAAACCCAGAAACGACAGTGAAGGAGTTTTTGAAATCCTACTTGAAGCTCCCGGAGGACACCATAAAAACCATCAACTTCTATCGTGTTCACCGTATAGGAGCTAAGCGACCCGGGGCACACAGACCCAGACCAATCGTAGCCAAATTCGAACGTTTCAAGCAGAAAGAGCTGGTGAAGAGCTGCGGACGGGAGCTGAAAGGAACGGATTTCAGCGTCAACGATCAGTTTCCTAAAGAGATCCTGGAGCGACGCAAAATCCTGTTCCCTCTCCGGAAAAAACATATTCAAGAAGGTTCACGAGCTATCATCGCGGTGGACAAACTCTACATAAACGGACAGCTCTATCGCGACCAGGAAACCATGCCATGGCTATACTGATCAGGTGACCTGTGTACATAAACGCCTTTTTTCTCTATCTTCTTTGTTTTGTTTTTTTCTCTTTTTTTACATGTCTGTATAGAACAATTAATGCCGGTTCAGTCAGCATAGTGGACTTTATGTTAAGTAATTATTATTATTTTTATTTTATTATTATTATTATTATTATTATTAATTTATTTATTTGTTTATTTTTTCTCTCATTCTTTTGCTATATTTGTCACTTTGGAGCACCCTTTTCTTTCTGCGTCCAACATGTTTGCTGCACAACACACACAATGCTATACAGGACACACAACATGCAGTGTACACACACACACACACACACACACACACACACACACATCTTCAGTGAGCACGCAACACTTTCTCGATTAATTTCAATATGAGCACACTGAGGTTTGTTTCATGGAATGTGCGTGGAGTTGGTTCAAGGGAGAAGAAGGTGAAAATTATTAACCGGTTAAACGACTTACAGGCTGACATTGTGTTCCTACAGGAGACACGTGTCCAGAATATCTGCACACACACTCTCCTCTTCACAGTTTCCTCATATGTACTCAGCCTGTTACAACTCTAAACAAAGAGGTGTAGCTATATTAATTAACAAAAGGATAAACTTCTCTATTACAAACACGATATCAGACCCCGAAGGCAGATTTATAATACTTAATCTATCTATTCAGAATATAGATTTATGTATTGCCAGTATATATGGACCAAATGTTGATGATCCCTCCTTCTTTCATACTTTCTTCACCTCACTTGCTGATCACTCTGACACCACACTTGTAATAGGAGGGGACTTCAACCTGGTACTTAATGCAGAGATTGACAGGCTCAGTACAGCAGTGAGTCAAAGAAACTGGCAGTCTGCAGACATTCTTAAACAATACATGAAGGATTTTGGTCTTTGCGATGCTTGGCGCTCACATCACCCCACTCTGAGAGATTATAGTTTTTTCTCACAAGTACATCACTCTCACTCCCGCTTGGATTACTTTTTAGTCAGTAGCTCCATGATGACGGAAATCACAGACACTCAGATACATCCTATCACTATTAGTGATCACGCACCTGTATCTATGTCTCTGACACAGAAACGAGTTACACCACCAACTAGGAACTGGAGATTTAATACATCATTACTTAAAGAACAAGATTTCATTAATTATTTTAAACGAGAGTGGGCTATATACTTAGAACAAAATAATCTGCCGGAAATATCGCCATGTGTTCTATGGGAAGCAGGAAAGGCAGTAATGCGGGGTAAAATAATTTCTTACGCAAAATAAAGAAAAAACACTTATAGTAAAATTGGAACAGAAAATTAAATCTTTAGAAAATGCCTATGGTGCATCACCACAAGAAAATATAATTAACAGTCTGAGGAAACTTAAATTGGAATTAAATGAAATACTTGATAAGAAGACACAATTTATGTTGCAGAGGTTGCGTCTGGAAAACTTTGAACATGGAAATAAATCTGGAAAATTCCTGGCCAATCAGTTAAAACTGAATAAAGAAAAAACAGCTATTCACTCTATTAAAGACTCGGTCGGTAATATTACTCATGACCCACAACAAATAAATAACTCCTTTAAAGACTTTTATGAAGCCTTATACTCATCACAGATTAATCCATCTGATGCTGAAATTGAAGAATTTCTTAATGACATAAATCTTCCTAAATTAAATGAGGATCAGATTACAACTCTTGATTTACCGTTTTCATCATCTGAATTCTATAAGGCAATACAGCACCTTCCAAATAATAAAGCCCCAGGCCCAGACGGTTTCCCAGCAGAATTCTATAAATAATTTTGGCCTGTGTTAGAATCTACTTTTTTCAGGATGGCGACTCAAATCAAGAATAACCACACAATCTCTCCAAACATGAACTCGGCCAACATTAGCCTGCTTCTTAAACCAGGCAAAGACCCAACACTTCCATCTAGCTATCGCCCAATCTCTCTTATTAATGTAGACCTTAAAATTATTTGCAAAGTTCTCGCAAGAAGATTAGAAAAAATCACTCCATCTATTATACATTCGGACCAAACAGGTTTTATCAAGGGCCGGCACTCGGCCGATAACACACGCCGACTAATAAATATAATAGATTACTGTTCCATTAACAAATTAGAAAAAATAGTAGTCTCTTTAGATGCAGAGAAAGCATTCGACAGGGTAAATTGGACATTTCTGTTAGCAGTTCTACATAAATTTGGATTTGGCCCATCCTTTATAAACTGGATCGAAACATTATACAGCTCTCCAAATGCACGGGTTAGGACAAATGATCTTATCTCACAAAGCTTCAGTCTGCAGAGGGGAACTAGACAAGGTTGCCCACTCTCTCCCTCAATGTTTATCATCTTCATTGAGCCACTAGCAGCAAAAATCCGACAGAATGTAAACATCAAAGGAATCCAAACAGAAAATACAGACCATAAAATAAGCCTTAATGCTGATGATGTATTACTTTTCCTCGGGAACTCACAAACCGCTCTTCTAAAGACAATCACACTTATAGATAAGTTCTCATCTGTATCAGATTACTCCATTAATTGGAGTAAATCAACAGTTTTGCCTCTGAATTGTAAATTTCAGAACATCATAACTACATCACTACAGTCGGGCAACCTTAGATATCTAGGTATAAATTTTTCTCCCAGGCTGTTAGATCTGGTACGACTGAACCATATTCCTCTACTAAAAACAATAGAGGACGATCTCAAACGTTGGAACTCTCTACCTATATCTCTCATGGGGAGAGTTGCCACAATAAAAATGATGATTCTGCCTAAAGTAAATTATCTGTTCTTAATGATCCCTAATAAACCTTCTATTGCTTGGTTTAAGTCGCTAGACTCATATATTTCAAAATTTTTATGGAAAAGTAAAACATCTAGAATAAGATTGAAGACTCTACAAAAGCTAAAATGCAGCGGTGGTCTAGAACTACCAAATTTTTATCACTATTTTTTAGCCAATAGACTACAGTATGTTTCAAGGTGGATGAAATCAAACCGTTCAGACAGTCCATGGCTGGATCTCGAAAAACACTCTGTGGGAAATTGAAAATATCTGACTTACCTCTCATTAGCTCCAGCATTAAACATTACAATTGCTTTAAAAGCCTTACAATAAGCACCACCCTGATAGCCTGGTGGGAATTCTTAAAGATGGCTAAGTCTTCACTAATCCCTTGTAAATTAACACCCATTTGGAACAATCCCGATATATGTCGGAAAAAGACAGTACTGAATTTTTCAGAATGGCAAGAAAAAGGAATAAACAATTTAGAACATGTTATTCATGATGGGACCTTTATTTCATTTTAAAGATCTAAAGATCTTATTTTAAAATATGAAATTAGCAGTAGCAAATTTCTGGAATATGACCAATTGAGGTCCATCATACAGGCAAGATTTAATCTAAATAATCTAAATCTAGAAATCCCTGTGTGGATAACAGACTTTCTAAACCTCTATACCCCTAAACTGTTATCAAAAATATACAATTTATTATTAAAAATTAATGATTCAATATCCCTTCCAATTACAAAATGGGAGAGAGATCTTTCCATCATCCCGGATGAAAACTTCTGGACACAGATATGTCTAAACACTTTTAAAATGACTAAAAATCCAAATTTACAACTTATACAATACAAAACTCTCCATAGAATACATTATACAGGGCACAGAATGTTCCAAATGGGCCTCAGAGAAAAAAATATATGCACTAACTGCACAGGTAATTATACTGAAAATTATATGCAGGCTATATGGTCTTGCATGCCTGTTCAGAGATTTGGGTGTCTGATGGCTCTTGGACTGGAGATGGGGGCTGCCGCTCTGCGGTTTCTGTGTGCAGGCCCTGTTGTTGATGGTGGGGGGCCTGGATGTGTGCGCTCACGGTCTTGGGGTGGGGATCTGGGGGCCCGTGGGGGTGGGTGCTGGCCCCGTCCGGGGGGCTGGCCTCCTCTGTGTGGGCCGGGGTGCGGGGTCTAGGGCCTTGGCGCCTGGGGTCGCCCGTCTCCCGTTTGGGCCCATCCCTGCGCTGGAAGGGTCTGTGCCCCCCTGGGCGCACCGCCGGGTGGTGGGGGGTCTGGGGCGCGCCGGGGTGTCTGTCTGGCATTCCGGGATTCTGGATGCCTCCCGGGAGGAGGGGTGGGGCACTCAAGTAGGGGGACAACCACATAGGGCCGGTTGGTTCTGGACCCAGGACCACTGTGTCTGCGTCTATATGGGTGGGGGGACTGGCCAATTCCAATTTATCCTCTCACACCCCGGTTTGGTGCACCCTGCCTGGTGGGGGGACTGGCCGGTCGTTCAGGGCCGGGGTGGCTGCCTCCCTGGGTTGCCGCTGGCCCGTGCTGGTGTCCACCCCGCCGACACTGAGTCCATGTATGTGTGTATGTGTGTGTGTATGAGTGGGTGACTGGCGTGTGTGAGTGCGGGTGTGGGTATGTGTGGGTGCATGTGAGCATGTGTGTGTGGACAGCTGGGCCTGGGTCTATGACTTGCTGAGCCTGGACATCTGTGGTACATGGTGGTGGGCAGGAGTTACCCCTCCCCACCGCTCCCCGCTGCTTGCCGACTCCGCCCCCCCCCCGGGTATGGGTGTCCTGTGGGTCCCTGGGTGCATGGCTGGATATCTTGGCGTGGTCCCTGCCCTGCTCCCTTGGCGGTTGTGTCCTGAGGGTGGTTTGGGCCTCTTTGGCATGGGGGGGGTCCTGCCGGGGGTCGGCCGGTCTCGGGCGCCTGGGGCCTCGGGGGCCGCATGCTCGGCTCATGCTGGGGATGTTGGCCTGCCGGGGGGGGTGGGCTGCTCATTGCCTCTGGCTCTCCGGTCACTTGCCCTTTGTCTGTGGGCGCTCTGTCTGGGGCCTCCATTCTTCGTCCTCTGGGGCGTGCACGCGGTGGTCGTCGGGGCGTGTGGCCTCAGGTCTCCTGAGTTCCTAATGGGCTGTGGATGGTCCGGGTCCCCCGGGTCCTTCCCTATCTGTCTCTGGACCACGGGGGCATGGTTGCAGCTTCTTGCCCTCATTGCTGAGCACATTCCATGACACATAACACGTGGACGCGTATACACACACATACACATTGCTGCAAACAGAATTGTGTGTGGTGGGTGGGTTTATATGTATATATGCATATGTATAGATATGTAAACATGTGTATGTATGTAGCAGCAAATAGAATTATGTCTGGGTGTATATATGTATATGTATAGATATGTGAATATGTATATGTATGTATATCTGTATAATTGTTTTTTTTTTCCCTTCTCTTTTTTTTTTTTTTTTAATTTACTTATTTATTTATTTTTATTTTTATTTAGTTGTCTGTTTATTTACTTATTTTATTTGTTTTTTCTCTTTGTTTTTTTATTTTATTTTATTATTATTTTTTTCTATTTATTTATTTACTTATTTAATTATCATTATTATGATTTATTATTATTATTATTATTATTAATTAATTAATTAATTAATTTATTTATTTTTTGTCTTTCCTCCCTTCTTCTCTTTCTTTCCTGTCCTCTTTTATTGCCTGTCAGGCCTGGCCAAACAAATAAAATACAAACTTTAACAAGAATAGGCTTTAGTAACCTATAGAGCTTTTTCTTGTGAAAACAAATATGTTTGGTACAGCAGTACATTCGGATTACCATTCCGATTGCAAAAATGGCCAGACATGACAGGTTAAAAAAAAAAAAAAGAAAAGAAAGGCTACGAAGAAGTGAAAGAACTCGAACCTGGTGTGAGAACCGTGGGTGTGACTACAACTCCTAAGCAAAGAAATGGGAAATCTGCTTGGAAGGGAATCTATGCTATCTGCTGTAGGAAAGGCAAATGTGGCAAATACATCTCATCAAAGTCACTGCCTTTGTTCCAAAGACAAACCTCACTGAGTAGGCTTATAGTGAAACGACTTTTTCAGCTGATTCTCTGACTGACAGTGTTTTTCATGAAGTCAGGTGCACCTTCACTGAGAGAGTTTATCCATTTTTTCTATACAGCCAGTGGATCTGCTTCACTGAGAATCTTACCAGTATAGTGTAGTGTTACAGTGGGGTCCTAGAAGTGGAGCCTTTGGGAAGTCAGTTTTTGGAAGAACACTGCTTTTGAAAAGCAAGTGAAGAAAATTACACATCTTCTATATAGAAAACTTACACTTTAATGCTCTGTTGATTTGCTGAATTTAGCATGGGGGCGGGGGCATAAAATAGGGCCTGGGCAAATAGTATGGCACATTTTATACTTTGTCTTTTATTTTTTAACCAATATGTTAAACTCAGCAAAAAACAAATCATGCACTAACATTTGCAGAAAAATGACATATTTAATTTCTCTGCAGAGAAATTTGTTTTTACTCAGAAAATCAACAAACATGTCATTTTACCAGTGGTCTTCAAATCTTTGCAGTATCTCTATCAGGATTATGGATACTACACTTTTTTTTTTTTTTTTTTTTTTTTTTACACATTCTATACCCTTGACCCTAAATGTTACTTGTTTACATTTCATTTGTTACCATTTATGCAAGTTAGTTCCAGCCGCACAGTCTGATTGATTGAGAAGTGCTCTAACCGTGCTGTTATTTTGCCATAACATAAAATTTTTTTTTCACAAACATTGCATCACTCTGTTAAGACGATGTTGCTAAGCAATGAGTTTGACAGCTGTAGGAGATGCTCAAGCCATTTGAACATTTTTACTTCTTACTTTGCACAGAAACGGAAAATAGATACTTTTAAGATCACATTCCAAAACAGTCATTAACACCAAGCAGATTTTCAGTCACTTCTAAACAACCTGGAATTAGCCAGACATGAACCAATTATAATTTGCCAAATGTGTGCTCATCTTCAGAGTCTAACCAAATCGAACTGAGCCAAAAAACTGCTGCAATAAAAAACAAAAAAGCTTGCTCAAAGGTAATGGCAGTTTCAAAATTTAGTGTAAGGAGCTGGAGAGTGAACTGCTGGTTGTGCAGTGAGTGGGCAGAGCACACTACTCTGGTGTAGCGACAAACTGCTTTTAACTGAAATATAATTTGCTGGAAGGAACTGCTAACATTAAAACATATTAAACGACAAGTTCACGGCCCAGTTTAATTTCTTACTTTATTTATTAGCTGTTCTATAGAAGCAATAGAACACTCAAGGTTGTGTGTTATCACAGCCGTGATGTTATTTTGTGATAACACACTCCGTCTCATGTCCTATTGCTTAATTAAAAATGATACACTCGAGACACTCTACATGACACTGTGCAACAACTTTAATGATTTAATTACACAGGAATTTTGAAAATTAAGTTGAATTGCCCTTTAATTGCAGGTAAGCCTCACTCTGGAAGGACAGGCATGTGATCTTGGTCAAAAAGTAAATTATATATATAAATAAAAAATTATGTGACAGTAGATATGGTTAGTACTTGTAATAGAACCTTGTTACATTATCTGTCATTAACCTTCCTATTATCTTTTGGGTCAATTTGACCCCATTCAATGTTTAATGACTTTTAAATAAATGATTGACATCAAATTTTTTTGCTTCATATTTAATGACTTTTCCTAAATTAACGGGGACAGCTGGGTAAACACAAAATAAACATGATATGTTTTCAATGTCCTGTACACATGTTGTACACATCTGTTTTCTTTGGGGTCAGTTTGACCCCAGGCTGTTTTAGCTGCATAAAACACAAAAAATGTCAGCATTTTACACACACATTTGTTTTGGATGATATTGACGTCACTATGTCATGCAATTTTATAATCTTCAAAAAACTTTAGGGCCCTTATCTAACATAACCATAACTGTATTAGTGCGAGAACAATTGATGACATGGGGGAAGGGAACACATAATTCTCACAAGAACTTTGATATTTTCCATGCTGTGGGGGAAGATATGGTTCTGACAAAGATATTGATAGTTCACACAACCTAGGGGTGGAGAAAACATATAAAATGTTTGCACAGCAGCCATCTAAACCATTTCTCTTGGTGTACATCTGCATATTCCAGGCATAGCTGGACTGTCCATCACATGCTGCCCATATTTCTATACCGTATTTGGTCAGTTTGCTCTGCATGTATTGTCTGAAGGGACAGTGCCCACAAAATGCATACATTCATCCACAGTCATGTGGGGGTCTGGATTGTAAAGAAAGGGTAATTGCTGAACCCACTTGTCCCATGCATCCCGTATTGCTGCGAGTTTGACGGCCCTGCCTTGTTTCTCTGTCATCAAAGCGTATGACACGGGATAAAACATGGAATTTGTTTAGAGACATGGTGGCTGGAAATATTGCCCTTCCAGTGTCAGCAGCCAAAAAAAGCTTGTTGTTGCTTTGCCTTTTGACTTGTACACTCCGGCCAAAATGAGCAACCCATTGTAGGCGTGCAAGTGGGTCACATTAAAGTCTTTCCAACTGTCCCCATACACACACCTCCCCTCTAAATGTGTCATGTCAAGTATGTCCTTTTCGATTGATGGTATTATGAAGAGCTCAAATGCTGATTTTATGTATTGGACATGGCTGACATGGCTATTCCCCTGGGGAAGCACCTGAAAAAAATCAGGGCATGAGGGTGGTACTTGACATGGCTGAAGGACTAAGTGGTCATAACATTACATGTGATAATTGTTTCACACCCTGGGTGAAAAACTGCTGAAAAGGAAGGTTACCAATCTGGGGACAGTGAGAAAAAACAAGCCAGAGCTTCCCTCTGAGCTGCTTATGATGAAGAACTGGAAGGTAATATCTTCAATGTTTGCCTTCACTAACAGAGCCACTATCATCTCCTATTGCCCCAAGAAAGGGAAAATGTCCTGCTGGTGAGCACTATGCTGTATTAAGCACCAGAGAAGACAGAAAACCACAAATGGTCTTGGACTACAACAAGACAATGGGAGGGGTTGATAACTTGGACAAGGTCGTAGCCACATGCGGTTGCCGATGCATAACTTCCTGTTGGCCCCTTGTGATATTCTTCAACATCATTGATAGGAGCGCCTACAATGCCTTTGTAATATGGAGTGAAATAAGCAAGGACTGGAACAGCAGGAAACTGAGTTGGAGGAGGATTTTCCTGGAAGAGCTGGGTAACGCTTGGCGAACCCTCATATCAAGAGAAGACTGTGACTTCCAAGAGCATCAACAACTGCTGCAACTGTTGTGAAGGACATCCAAACAGGGACACACACCCCAACTTCTCCTGAGGTTCAAACTGCAGGCAGGAAACGTGGCAGGTGCCAGATCTGTCCCAAAAGAAATGACTCCAAGACCAACAACACCTGTGTGAAATGCAAGGGACTTGCATGCACTCTCTGCACATCATGTGTACAGTAGAGCCGATGGAACATATCTTCTGGTGGCCTGAAGGAAGCATATGATGCTGTTCATATTCTGTCTATTCCTGTTCTGCCAAACTCATTTTAGTGAGTAAGTAACTTTGTTTTTTACTCACACATACATTTTCGCATAGCAAGCAAGCAAGCAAGCAAAATTTATTTATATAGCGCTTTTTACAACAGGTGTTGTCACAAAGCAGCTTTACAGAACAATCAGTATTACAGAGAGAAAAGAAAAGAAGAAAGAAAATCCGGGTCCGAGCCCCCATGAGCAAGCCAGCGGCGACGGTGGCAAGGAAAAACTCCCTAAAAGAGGAAGAAACCTTGAGAGGAACCAAGACTCAGAAGGGGAACCCATCCTCCTATGGTCGACACCGGACAGCAAACATTATTAGTATGAAGTATTATAGTAAAGTGGGAAAAGAAAGAGAGAGATCTGAGGGTGAGGACTGCACAGCGCTGTACAGCAAGAAGCTCAGTGGTGGTCAAACCGGTCCAGAAGGCTGGTGAGCAGCGGCACCAATCAAGGCAGTAGAGGCAACAGCATCAGGCGCACAGGATGGGCAGCTGATCAGCTCGGCAGAGAAAGGACAACAAAAAACAGAGTTAGTACTGTAAAGAGTGGCTGACCACAGATTACAGTAAAACAGAGCAGTGTAGACTCCAGCAAGTCTAGACCTGACAGGGAAGACTAGTCACCAAATGCTTGACTGTACAAATAAGTTTTTAGCCTAGACTTAAAGATTGGGGCTGTGTCTGATTCCCGAACATTGGCAGGAAGATTATTCCAGAGCTGGGGGGCTTTGTATGAGAAAGCTCTCCCCCCTGATGTAGCTTTATTTATTCTAGGTACCAGTAGTAAGCCAGCACCTTATGATCTAAGTAGGCGTGATGGTTCATAGTGGGAGAGGAGCTCACTCAGGTACTGAGGGGCGAGCCCGTTTAGAGCTTTATAAGTCAGTAATAGAATTTTATAATCAATGCGAAATTTAACTGGTAACCAGTGCAGGGCTGATAAAACTGGACTAATATGGTCAAACTTCCTAGTTCTTGTGAGGATTCTGGCTGCAGCGTTCTGGACTAGCTGAAGCTTGTTAAGGCTTTTGCTGTGACATCCAGACAGCAGGGCATTACAATAATCTAGCCTTGAAGTGATAAATGCATGAACTAGCTTTTCTGCATCCTGTAGAGATAACGAATTTCTTAATTTAACGATATTGCGGAGATGCAGGAAGGCTGTTCTAGTGATATTAGATATATGTGTGTCGAAGGAGAGATCAGCGTCTATCATGACACCAAGATTTTTAACAGATAGGCTTGATGAAACTGAGAGATTGTTAAGTTTTAGTGTTGAGTTAGACAGTCTGTGTCTGGCTAATTTTGGACCAAGAAGCAGGACCTCTGTTTTATCTGAGTTAAGTAACAGAAAATTATTTGACATCCAATCTTTTATGTCTTTTATACAGTCCTCAATCTTGCCAAGTTTAATTTTATCATCCGGTTTACTTGATATATATAACTGGGTGTCATCTGCATAACAGTGGAAATTTATGCCGTGTTTACTGATAATGGTGCCTAGTGGTAGCATATATATTGTAAATAATATAGGTCCTAAAACAGAACCTTGTGGAACACCATAAATTACTTTTGCACAAACAGATGATTCACCCTTTACATTAACAAACTGATATCGATCGGTGAGGTAGGACCTGAACCAGGAAAGAGCTGATCCTGTTACCCCTACAAGGTTATCTAGTCTATCTAGTAGGATAGCGTGGTCTATTGTGTCGAATGCTGCACTAAGGTCAAGGAGGACTAACAACGACACATTTCCTTGGTCAGTGAATAATAGAAGATCATTTATAATTTTTACTAATGCTGTTTCTGTACTATGATGTGGCCTAAAACCAGACTGAAATTTTTCGTGTAGATTATTCCTATGCAAATAAGGGCTTAATTGTTTTGCTACCACTTTTTCCAGGATCTTAGATATGAAGGGGAGATTTGAGATGGGTCTATAATTTGATAGTTCACAGGGATCGAGGTTAGCTTTCTTAATCAGCGGTCTAATTACTGCAAGTTTAAAAGTATTTGGGATATATCCGAGGCTAAGAGAGGAGTTTATTATTGACAGAATAGGCTTAGTTATTTCTGGTAAGATTTCCTTGAGTAGACCTGTAGGGATCGGGTCCAGAATACAGGTCGATGGTTTTGCAGAAGAGACTATTTTGATTAGTTCATTTTCTTGGAGTAATGTAAACGATTCGAACAATAGAACAATAGTAGCATAGAACAATCCCTGAAAATACTCAAATGTACCTCCTTATATTCATAAATAAATAAATAAAATTTTTATTCATAAATAAAATCCTTGTAAATTTTGAAGTTTGAAATTGTGTTCATTTTTTTCCTGGGGTCAAATTGATCCCAAACATAATACATATTACTATTCTTGAAAACATAAAATATTTTTCATTACAAACGTTTTAGATTACAAAAATATGTACTTAGAAATAATATAAAGCCATAATATAAACCAAAAATATCTCTCTTTTCAATTTTAGGTCAATCATTGAGATTTTATGGTGACGTGCCTATATCTCCATAGTTGCATAACAGGTATTCTGGATATATAAGGGAGGGTGGGTGGGGGTTGGTTTTTTTTTTTAAGGCTATTTATGTAATCAACAAACAAATATAGTATGTGACATAAACTTGGGTAACAATTTTAATTATAGTAATTTTCTGGAGGTTTAAATTGCTGGGGTCAAATTGACCCCAAAGGATAAAGATGTCAGTAAATTTGAAGGTAACAGGAGGGTTAAAACTTGAACATGTCTTTTTCCTTCTCATGTGAAGTTATTATTTTAGAGATATAAGATGGTTTTGTTGATCTCTTTGTAAATAATTTTTTACTTCATGTTTACCCTTTATATTGATTGTCAGAATAACTGCTTCACTGTTACCCTTAAAGACTTAATATTCTGAGTATTGTAACATCATTTTCATTTGTTTGCATAGCATCTCATTTGTTCTACAAACACATTTTTCATGCATATCAATACAAGTTTATTTTATTTCTCTCCAGTCTTTTTTTTATGCATTTTGTAGCGCTGACATGGATTAGTAGTGTTATAATCAAGATTGGTAGAGAAGTATGAATCAAGACGAAACCTTTGCAGTTAGTCAGGGTCAAGGAATCAGGGAAAAAAAAATCAGGGAATTCCCCAAAGCATACTTCAGGATTGTGCAGGATATTGAACTGAAGAACTGAAGACCTAGATTAAATACAAACTTTGTATTTGGCTTTGTTTTTCCATATGCACAATATATACATTCAAAAACGGAAAAAAGAGTAAGATCAAAATGATGTAGACCAAGTCTCAAAATTCATATATCAAAAAATTGTTCACACCTATAAACAGCATAACATTCATACAAATCAGTCAATGTAGAAATTGAAATATACAAAAATATGTAATCTCATGTTCTACACAAAAATACTGAACTACTGTATTTACAGAAAGAAAAACAAAGAAAATAGTACCAAATCATGTAAAAACAGATTTCAAAAAGCTAGCTTTGACAATCAAAGTTGGCAATATAGACATCTGTAAAAACTTCATTAAGACAAAAACGGAGTAGAAAATTTGAAACCCAGAAACTAGATGAGGAATCTTTTGTCAACCAGAGTTTTTATGACCAGGTTCCTGCGTCCCAAACCATTTCGAATCAGCCTGAAGATCTGAGAGAATGCACAAACAAAACAATCACATCAAAACAAGGTCAGTCTAAGAAAGACAACAGTTTGCCAAAAAATCAAATGCATACAATTCTTCATGTATGCTCATATGTATTTGATCAGGAAAGACAGATTTTGTGTCTAAAGTTTGCTACTTTAGCATGCAAATGGAAGAATATTCTGTAACATTGGTTTGATTAAGACTCCTTCCCTGAGTAGATGAATCTGATGATTGCAAGCATATCAAAAGAGTACTCAAAGAGAACTCAGTCAAAACTTTGTGAAGGACATATCTTCTGAGGATGTAAGTGAATTTCATTATACCTTCATCAGTATAATGTTGATTTTGCATTTAACATGAAACCCAACTTGAGCATTTGTGTGTAAGGCTTAATATGTAAAGTTGTATGACAGAGTCTGAAAATGTCCGCCACACACTCCATATATTTACATACATTTGAGATAAAAGGGAAAACTGTGTAAATCAGACTTTTTAAAAATACTTTTCATGATAATTGACATTTAAGAAAACTGTGCAAAAAATAGTATACAAAAAATTTGTATACAACCCAAAAATTGGGATGCTTTATAAAATGTAAATAGACACAGAATGCAATGATGTGCAAATCATTTAAACCCTATGTTTAATTGGAAATGGTACTAAGACAACATATCAAATACTGACAGAGAAATTGTATTAATTTTTTAAAAATATATATGCACATTCTGAATTTCATGCCAGCAACATATTTAAAAAAGAAATTGGGACAGTCATGTTTACCACACCCATATCCAGTATAGTTAAGTGCTCCTTATTAGTCCCACAATAAAATTTCACCTCTGCATTTGACCCATCCTTGCAGTGAAACACCACATACACACCAATGAGCACACATACACTAGGGAGCAATGTGCACACTTGCCTGGAGCATTGGGCAGTGCCTGGGGAGCAGTTGGGGGTTAAGTACCTTGCTCAAGGGCACTTCCGATCACAAAGCTGGTTCCCTAACCTCCAACCCACAACTGCTCTGACTGTATATATCATTCAGCATTAATACTGCCTTTACAGATGTGCAGGTCATTAACGTCATGTCACAGATGTTGGATTTTGAATTGTGCACTGATAACAAGCTGGATGGTCTTTCTTTTCCTTAGCCCTCTTTAGCTCTTTCGTCCATAATGTCCAAAAGGAAATTGTGATTTGTCGGACCACAATACACTTTTCCACTTCACCTCAGCCCATCTTAAATGAGTGCAGGCCCAGAGAAGGCAGCAGTGATGAATTGTGTTCACAGAAAAAGATTTCAGACGTGTTCCTGATCCTGTATTGTGATGTCCACTGCAGAATTTTGTCCATTTTTAATGCCGTGCTGTCTGAGATCCTAAAGGTCGTAGCATGCCAGTATTTGTTGTCGACCTTGCATATAGAGGTTTGTCCAGAATCTCCAGAATCTTTTAAATCATGGCTTCTCCAAGTTCTTTGCCATTTTATGTTGAGAAATGTTATCTTTGAATTGTTGCACTATTTGCCTGCACCAGTCTCTCACAGAGTGGTAAACCTCTCCCCATCTTTACTTCTGCAGGCCTCTCTGGGATTTTTATACCCAATCTTGTCTGACATGTTGCCAATTAATCTAATTAGATGTGAGTTGTTATACTACATGTATTTTTAGCATTACAAAACTTTACCAGCGTCTCACAACTTTTTTGGAACGTGTTGCTGGCATCAAACTCAAAATGGGCATAACTTTTTCAAAATACCATAACATTTCTCAGTTTCAACCTTTGACATGTTGCCTTTGTATTATTTTCAATTCAATATAGGGTTTAAATTATTATATTATATAATAATTTGTTTACATTTTGCACAGTGCCCCAACTTTTTTGGAAATAGGGTTGTATTAGTTGGTGTGAATATTCTACTGTGAGTCATTCATAGACAAAACCTGAAAGCACATGAGCATCTGTATACACACACATACATACTGACCAGCTGCTGTAGATACGTGAGTACAGCTGCCAGGACAAAGTTCTGGCTGCCCAGGTCCACCACACAGAAGAACAAAGTGTCAAAGATTAAAAGTGTTGACTCGTTCCCATAGAAGAGCACATCAGCAAAAGCGTAAGAGTCATCTGATGGAGATAAACATATGACCACAGTGACTGACTAGCAATAATCACAACAAGCAATAAAATACAAAACTAAGCATTTTCTAAATTATATATATAGGAAGAAAAAGTACTTTACTTTTAATGTAAGTCAATAGAACCAGACTTTTTGTCCAAGTAATTTTAGAGGACTTTTTTAGTCCATTCACCGTGAAATTTACACACAATGTAAAAGGCATCAGGTACTTTCAAATGATGTCAAAAACTGAAAAATTACCAAAATGGAGATGCAAAGTTTTGTTCTGACAGCAGCGATGTTTGTGTGTGTGTGTGTGTGTGTGTGTGTGTGTGTATATATATATATATATATATATATATATATATATATATATATATATATATATATATATATTTATATAAAAAATTGAGTTTACCATTATAAAAGATGCTTTTGTCCATGGGTTCGATAAACTCCATTCCAATGAGTCTTTCAAACAGCAACTTGTCTTTCACAATATAGTCCATCTCACGGTGGGCCTAACAAAATAGAAATAACAGAAGAACCACCCAAAATGCAGTGGCATTTGTACCATTTATATGTATGAAGTTCAATGAAAAATCATTATAAACTGAACTCACATGATCGATAACAGAGCCAAGGAAACGGTTCATGGTGTGATATGCTTTTGTGCTCTGCTCAAATGGATTGGCTGAGGCGTCGACCAATCGCGAAGGCCCGTTTCTCTGTGTGGAAGAGACGGTAATCTATTAAGTTACACTAATGCAAATAAATGTCATCTATTTAGTTACACCAATGTAATTCCAATGTGTAAGTTGCATTCAAAATCTTGCCCTATTACTGGTATGGAGCACTACATAATATCAACCATGTTGTATTGCTGTTCAAATTCTCAGTGTTAAATCTTTCAGCTGTTTCATCATCATTCTCCAGTCAGTTGACTACACAGCAAACTTTATATAGTGAACAGTGAATGGGGTCAACTGGTAAAAGTTAGCCAGCTACTGATTTGGATTGGATTGGATTCAATTTATTGTCATTGCCGAAACAAGCAACGAAATTCATTTATGAAAAAGAAACAGAATACATTGGGTAAGGGAGGAGAAAAATACCCCCCCCCAACTGAGTTCCTAAGGAAACTCAGTCTGGGAACAGGGAGAAAAAAAACACCTCAGCATTAGCATACAGTTACACATACACAGGACTTGCAACGGGGATGGGGAAGGGGGAGGGGGGGGGGGGCCCGCATAGTACGCAGCCATCCGGCTCTGCAGCCATTAATCCGGCGCTGATCAACGAACCCGTCATACTGTACCGGGGGGTAAAAGCGTTGAAGGCGTTGGGAAGGGGGAGGGATAAGGGGGGAGGGTAGGAGGAGGGGGGTATAAATATGGAGAGGGGGGAGGGGAAGGACAGGGGCCTGAAGAAGGCGCCCCTGCACGGCATCCCAGTCCAGGTATCTCAGTCCGCAGGGTGGAATAGCGATAACACAGCAACACTGCCATGGAGACAACCTTGATCGGGCCCAGGCAGAGTCAACAAAAGGGAAGTGGGGGAGGAGGATAAAGAGAGGGTCTCGCAGCAGTGTTCCTCTGGAGGAGATATGATGTACCAGCCAAGGCCAAGGCCCGCGCTGATACGGGGAGCCGAAAGCAGATAAGAAGGTTTGCAGGCTTCGAGCGAGTAGCCGTATTTTTTACGGTAGCTCACCAAGTCCATTGTGGTCACTCCAACGATCCATTTTCCTTTGCAAAGCCACCAACTTCTCCACGATGTTATCCAGGGTACGACTTACAGTCAAAGTCTGAGTGTTGACAGCTCTGCCCACCACGTCAATCATGTCGGGCAGCTTCAAGGGGCCGTGGACAGCTGCCCCCATTGCGAATTTTGCGATACACCAGGGCAATGCCCAATCCAATCAGCAAAGCACCTGTGCTCATGGTTCTGAATAGGTAGACGTCCTCAATATCCTCCACGGAGAGAGCTGCCAGACACACGACACGCCAGCTCTCCCATGCGTCCATCGTGTAGCCAGCTGCAAACGTTCCGGCAGGACAGGCTGGTTCCCCCGAACCAGAACTTCTCGTCGAGAAGATGGTGTCAATTGCGCCGAGAGACCATTTAATCAAATCCATATTTTAGGTTTGAAGAACAGCGCGGAGAGAGTCTCTCAGTAAAGAGTTCAGACAGTAGACTAGACACAGAAGCGGAGCAGGAGAGATAAGGGAGAGGAGAGGAGGAAAAGTGCGACCGCCTTCGTTGAGAGACAGAGAGAGATTTGCTCTACTATCAGAGTAGGCTAAGCTAATTTTAGTTAATGTTAGCTAGCGTTTACTGCTCTACTATCAGGGTAGGATAAGCTAACTTTTGTCAATGTTAACTAGTGCTTACTTTTATTTTATTTCTATTTCAGAATGCATTTTCAATCATCATGTATAAGCAACACACATGGCTGTGTAATGTTAGCTGAAAGCATGTAAACATATACAAAATGTTTTGGCAACTGGTTAAATTACATGTCATGTTGATCATCTAAATGAAAATACGTAAAAAACAAAATGTGTCAAACTCTGCAAATAAACAAAAATTAAACATGCAGAAAAGTAAGATTGTTTGCTTTAGTGGATGTTTAATTCATTTTCAACAAAACATACTTTTGACTGAGGGTATTGAACCTTTGGCATAAGACTGTTGTGTAGTTGATGAGGTCATTGGGTTGTAGGAAAAACTGGTGCATCTTGGGGTATGGCACTACTGTTTTTATAGACTTCCTCCTTCAAGTCAAACGGAGGGTTTGAAGGGCTGCCAACAGAAACATCTCTCAGCTGTTTAGAGAATTGGTAGGGGGGATTCCCCACAGAAGGCAAGTACAGAAGGGAATTGTAGGGGTTAGAGCTAGGATAATTACCTTTTTATTTATAGCATGCTGACTGCAGTGTTGGGTACAGCCATAGCCAAACTTGAATTTTTGTGTTTAAGAGAATGCTTTGCATACATAGACTGAAAGTTGTGTGGGGTTTGTGGCAACCAGGTAATTCAAGGTTGTTTTCACACCTAGTGTGTTGTTAGAGTTAATCAGAGTTGTTTTTTTGTGATATTTTTGTTTAAATCAGTTTGTTTCATACTGTTAGAGCTAAAGCACACTAAATTACACATGCAAGTGTTTATTGTTCAGAAATTCTGCAGGCATGTGCTTTGTTACCCTGAAATTTGCCAACACAAAAGAGAAAAATAGACAAAAGAGATGCTTGCACCTCACAATGTGTACTATATATAGATATAATAATAAACCTGACTTGACATCAGCTTCTGTATGACTGATTTGCACATCTCAATTTAATCAATCAGTGGTTGGCCAAAAAAATGTTCCGCAATCCATTTGCTAAAATCCAGAGGTGTAAGTAAAGAATTACAATTACTCATTACTGTAATCAAGTACAGTTTTCCCTGTAACTGTACTTCTTTGAGTAGAATTAAATCATAGCATTTTTACACTTGAGTTCATTTTTAATTAAATACTTTTACTTTGCTAGTTTAATTTTCACAACCATACAAAATAAATTATGAGCATATCAGCTCAGAAACCAGAAAGAATGACACAAGGTTAAATAACCAATAAAAAAAAAGCAGCTACGGCAGGAAAAACACTACAGAGCTGTGCAGTTTAGCAGAGAAGATCAGAGGAGAAATGAACCAGCACACAAGAGGAATAGACTGCATCCAAACGGTCATCTGTATTCATTTTCAAGAAGCCTGCTGAGATCCATTCTTACAATTCAACTCCAGCCTGAGGGAGCATTAGCCGAGCTAGCTGATCCGAGCTAAACAGGTACTGTGTGTATGGTTTTCTTCTTTTTTTTATAATGCTTCTGTTTATAAAACATCTGTTACGTATATTTTATTACAAGCGCCTGTCAGTTACTTTAGTTAACAGGTGTCTCCCACAGCCTACAGTTTACCTGTTTATGCAGCCTAGTTTAGTACTTAGTTTTTTAGTACAGTAGTTGTTTTAATGAACTCTTACTTGAGTAAGTTTATTTACTAATTTGCTAATACTTGTACTTTACTTGTAATTTACTTGAGTAAATTATGACTACAGTAACCAGTGCTTATACTTGAGTAGGGATTTTTAGTACTCTTTACACCGCTGCCAATCAAACGCATATCTTTGCTATTATTTTATTTACCTTTTTTTTAGTCTACCTTTATTAGCAGCAGCTCATGCTATAAGAATGATATGAGCATCAAAGACTCAGATGTTACAACAGGCAGATTATGCAGACAGTACAGTGCTGATGTGCGGCTAGAAAAAAAAAGAAAGCGTTCTCTAATACTGAATTGTAAACCACTGTAAAAATGTGTTCCCACCAACAGTGAACCTTAAGCCACTTTTACACCTACCTTGTCTGGACCAATCTCTTCTTAAGCTTGGTTTTGACAAGTGTGAACACTCACTGTCAAAAGCAGTGCTTTATATATATAACAAACATTCAGAATAAGTGAATAAAAAAAGTAGTTTGAAAGTGCGCTTACTCTAGTGAGCGGCTCCAGGATGCGATCGTACTGCGCCCTCAGACGGCTGGTTATAGAAATCTGAAATGTCTGAACATCAGAATTTGGCAACAATCCTCTTTGTCCACACAGATTCTCCTGTGGAAAAAACCCAAACACCCATGCACACAAACACATATGGAAAGCATATTGGCACGACACAGAAACAAAATCTGCAGCATTGTGAGTCATGAGCAGCACCTCACCGCCTCTCTTTTCAGGTTAGAGTTCATCTCCTCCATGTTTGTGTCAGCGTGGCCATGAACAGAACGCCCATGGATGTAGTAGCCAAAACATCGGTGAGAAAGCAGTAGGACTGATATCTAAAAAACACATACACGAGCATGGTAACTGAAACAAGCTGACTGCATATTTTCCCAAATTAGCTGGGAGTCTGTTTCACAGTAAAAAAAAAAAAAAAAAAAGTAAAAAACAATTAAGTATTTAGAACTTACATTTTTACAAGGATTGTGTTATGATCTATTTAAACCTAAGGCATTATGATAGTAATAAGCTAAATATATACAAAGTCATAATTGTTAGGGTATTTTTTACTGAAAATCTTTTCAAGTGAAGTTGAAAGATTTAGATTTATCATGATTTAAATTTTTACATTAAACAAACAAAGAGTTTAGGTCCTTAGGCGGAGCCTTATTTTAGCCATACCACTACATTGTAGAGCAAGAAGTAAGATACATATGTATATATATATATATATATATATATATATATATATATATATATATATATATA
Organism: Pygocentrus nattereri; assembly: GCF_015220715.1. Classification (NCBI taxonomy): domain Eukaryota; kingdom Metazoa; phylum Chordata; class Actinopteri; order Characiformes; family Serrasalmidae; genus Pygocentrus; species Pygocentrus nattereri. The sequence goes on along the minus strand of NC_051234.1, from coordinate 14,432,571 downwards.
TATATATATATATATATATATATATATATGTGTGTGTGTGTGTGTGTGTGTGTGTCTCACAAAAGTGAGTACACTCCTCACATTTCTGCAAATTTCTTCTGTTCATTATTCTTTTCATGGGACAACACTATAGAAATGAAACTTGATTTAACTTAAAGTAGTCAGTATACAGTTTGTATAGCAGTATAGATTTGAAAATAACTCAACACACAGCCTTTAATGCCTGAATAGCTGGCAACACAAGCGAGTACACCTCACACTAAACATGTCCTAATTGTGGCCAATTGTGTCATTCTCCCTCCCTGGTGTCATGTGACTCTTTAGAGTTACAAGGTTCCAGGTGTGAATGGGGAGCAGGGCTGTTAAATTTGGTGTTTTGGGTAAAATTCTCTCATACTGGCCACTGGATATTCAAAATGGCACCTCATAGCAAAGAACTCTCTAGTAGATTTGTTGCTCTCCACAAAGATGGCCTAGGCTATAAGAAGATTACACCCTGAAACTGAGCTATAGCACGGTGCCCAAAGTCATACAGCGGTTTTCCAGGACAGGTTTTACTTGGAACAGGTCTCGCCAGGGTGAACCAAAGAAGTTGAGTCCACATGTTCAATGTCATATCCAGAGGTTGGCTTTAAAAATAGACGCATGAGTGCTGACAGCATTGCTGCAGAGGTTGAAGAAGTGGGAGGTCAGCCTGTACAGTGCTCAGACCATACGCCGCACAATGCATCAACTCGGTCTGCATTGCCTTCGTCCCAGCAGGAAGCCTCTTCTGAAGCTGACGCACAAGAAAGCCAGCAAACAGTTTGCTGAAGACAAGTAGTCCAAGAACATGGATTACTGAAACCATGTCTTGTGGTCTGACGAGACCCAGATAAACTTGTTTGGCTCAGATGGTGTCCAGCATGTGTGGTGGTGCCCTGGTGAGGAGTATCAAGACAACTGTCTCTTGCCTACAGTCAAGCATGGGGGCGGTAGCATCATGGTCTGGAGCTGCATGAGTGCTGCAGGCACTGGGGAGCTGTAGTTCATTGAAGGAAACATGAATTCCACCTTGTACTGTGAAATTCTGAAGCATGATCCCCTCCCTTCGTAAAGTGCATGGCAGTTTTCCAACACAATAACGGCCCCAAACACACCTCCAAAATGACAACTGCCTTGCTGAAGGTAAAGATGACAGACTGTCCAAGTGTGTCTCCAGACCTAAACCCAATAGAGCACTGGTGGGGCATCCTCAAGTGGAAAGAGAAGAAGCGCAAGGTGTCTAACATCCACCAGCTCTGTGATATCATCATGGAGGAGTGGAAGAGGATTTCAGTAGCAACCTGTGCAGCTCTAGTGAATTCCATGCCCAAGAGGATTAAGGCAGTGCTAGATAATATTGGTGGTCATAAAAAATATTGACATTTTAAGCATAACTTGGACACGTTCACTGTGAGGTTTACTCACTTGTGTTGCCAGCTATTTAGACATTAATGGCTGTGTGTAGAGTAAATCTATACTGCTATACAAGCTGTACACTGACTACTTGAAGTTATCCAAATTTAATTTCTATAGTTTTGTCCCATGAAAAGATACAATAAAATATTTGCAGAATATATATCTCATAGTTTTGAAGTGTCCCAAAGTCTTAAAATCAGTATGTAACATTCAGAATTGTCACTTATTTTTGACATTAAGTAAATCTTTCTCTGTTTAGTGAAAACATATTATGTTATGTAAAATTATATTATAATATAATAAACATTATGTTATGTATTCAAAGCTCAGTTTGCTAGTCATGTATTAGCTTTTCAGCTAAAATTGTCACTACTGAAACATTTGGTAAAGTTTCAGTAGTGGTATGATTATTCTGATAATGACAAAAACTGAATGTTTAATAACTAACCTTAATAAAATAAACAAAATTAATTTAGGGGGTCACTCAAAGCAAAAACATTTTATTTTAAAGCACTTGTCAGTTAAAATGTGTTTTCAACTCTGACCCAGTTCAGTAGAATGATTCCTATATATTACATAGAGAAGAGATACATATGCATGTCCCCTTTATATTACATATATGCAAGTGCTTATATGTAATAATAATACACTATGGCCAAAAGCCATGTAATCGCCACAGACAAACACCGGCAGTAGAATGGGTCGCACTGAAGAGCTCAGTGACTTTTGTAAACATGGCACTCTTATAGTATGCCATCTTTGCCACAAAACAACATCAGTACAAGGCTCCATGTTAATGCCCCTCGTTTTGGAACGGGATGTCCAACAAGCTCATATTGATATGATGTTCAGGTGTCCACATACTTGCCATACAGTGCATGTCCCATATGTGTATATGTAAAATATGGACAATACTTCTTTGTAATTTACTAATTCTAACCTGAAAACTAACCCTATGTTTAATTTCAGTAACCAAACAGAAGTAGCTATGGCTTTACAGTTAGAAAAAAGCTCTGTTGGTCCTGTAGGATAATCCTGTTTTCTCTAGTCTTTCTAAAAGATCAAGATATTTTTAATCCAGAAAATGTATGAAAACACACACTCTCAAACAGTGAGCACAGCTGCTCCAAAGACTCACATTGCTGATGGAACACAGGTCCACAAACTGGCGGATCTTGTCTTCAACAAAACGCTCATGGAACACTGAGAATATCAGCTATAGAACAGAAACACAGTATAAGTTGTTAGACAGAGATTAATAATAACAGCTTTAGTAATACATACATCTATTGCACATTTTTTATTGTTTTAAGTGTTTTGACTTTTATATTAAGTTTTCAGTGCCATGTGTGATGAGTCACATCTTTGGTTTTAGGCTTGCTAGGTAACAATTCTCTCTCTTTGGATGGTTATTGGGGCAAAAATTGGGGAAAATAAAAGAGTGCAGACTGGAGGAATTTGGGAGCAGGTTTTAGAGAGGCAATCCAGCAAAACAAGTTGTAAAGTTCTTGTTACAGATCAAGTCTTAATACTTTGACAATATTTTTGGCTTCTAACACCAAAAGAAAACAAACTCTGATTATTAACTGGTCACATTTGGTCATGATTTGACAGAAGCTTCATGACATTAACAGACAGCAGCTGCCTAACACCCCCAATCTGATCTTGTGCTTCTTAAAGTACATCACAAAAACAGGAAATTGCCAGGGCAAGCTGACCTTCAAAGGTGCTTGACTAAGGAAGTTTAGTTTTAATCACAAGAATTTATATTTAGATCAGATGAATTTGTATCAGTCGACACAAATCTGACAGTTTTGCATCTGTCACCAAAGTAGTTTAAATTGTGACTCTTTCTAAAAATCCAGAATCTATACAACTCTCTCAGGACGTGTGTGTAGGTGTGTAGGGGGTGTAAAGAAATTCTACAGTGTTTCACTGGCTGTTATTCATGTACGTTAGGGTTAAATCTAATCGCAATACAAGTGCATGCAAATTTCAGCTGACAGCTGAAAAACAGATGGCTATTCATTAGTTTCATCTTTGGCATGTCATGTATGGTAAGAGTGTGTGTAAATTTGAGCATAGTAGTTTAACAGCCTGAATTGATATACTATTAGCACTGATTTACAAATAAGTAAAACACCCACACACATATGGCCAAAAATGTTATCACAGTAAACAAAATTCATATCGTTGGATATCAATACATATCACAATAAATGTCAAATCATTATTTCTTTCAAGTTTGAAGGCTGATTTTTGCTCCTAGGTGGTTAATTGCTGTTTTAAACTATCCTTTATGGTCAGAACATGACTAACACTCGCCAAACAGTGGAACATTTCACATATCTGTTATGGGAGAGTGGGAGAAAGTTTCTGCTGAACTGTTTTTGTCAGCTGGAAAAGTTACAAATGCTAAACAAGTGGCCAACAGTAGTGCTAAACTGTTTAGTTTCTCAACAATGTCAATTTAGTATGAACAGCAAACATTAGCTGGCTCGGTACGTCAGTGATAGATCACACTGCCTTACTGCCATCACTCCTACCACATTCATATTATAGTATTCAAACACCAGCTAGCAGAAGTCTGGACTTCTCTATACTATCGTAGTATCATACAAACAGTAGTTTGAGGGGTGAAACACAAAGTATCTAACACCAGGCAAACGGAGTCCTCCTTTTAGGTATGTTTAAACTGAAAGCAGTACTTTGTGTCTTGTTTGATCTACAGTATCATCAATTCGTCGTGTTGTGCGAATGATGGAACGCTGCTTCAAGTTAGCCATCTGCTAAAAACAGCTAGCCTGGAAAGAAAGCACCCTCCTGCTTTTCAATACCTCACAGCTTCCTCAGTTTACTTTTAAGTAACTTTTAAGTGACTTGCATGAACCAACTTCTTTCTTTCACTTTCATTGCTTGGGAACGAACTAATACTTAAATATGACTGTAACGCTGTAGCAGTGCTTTAGTTGTGATGAGCAGACATGATTTATCGCTGCTAAAGTTTGTTAGAATGAACAGAAAGAGGTGAATTCACTTTAAGACAGTACAGTTACACCACTTATCTCATCACTCACACTTGGTCACAGGAGAACAGATCGCCGGTTGCTCCACTCAAACAGAGAGTGTATAACTCCACGTTTCAGCCATAGCTAAAGAATCATTTTACTCGTCGATCCCTCCCTCTCTATTCATGTCGAAAAACTCAGAAGTGTGCCCTCTCCTGGCGACAGCAGAGTAGTGCCGCTTTCCTTGCAGTAGAAAACGCCACCAGGGATTTCGTTAGAACGTGGAAGTGTGAGAATGGTGTATTATATCGTAAATTAATGGAACATTTCTTATAGCTCTATCGAGAAAAGATATATGGCGATAATAAGCGTTATCATTTTATTACCCAGCCCTACAGCTAAGTATCCAAAACTTCATCAATCAATATCATCAAAACATGGATGTACGTGTCATCAACAAGTGGATGTACTTATCTTACATGCACATTGTTATAAACAAATGCTGCAACTACTCCATGTGAAGACAAATTTCACTGGGCTTTTTTTTTAATACTACTGACACTGAAGTACAAAATTGAAATACAAAATACAAAACACAGCTAGTATATGAGCATCTCACACTTTGCAACAATACAGCATCTGAATATGTTATTTTAGAAAAATAAATATACTACACAATCTTTTTTCTGTCTTAAATCTCTGTGTATTTCACATTTTATTTTTAATCGTCATAATAAAGTCAATAAACTCTGTCTACAAACACAGCCATTGCCTCACAAACTGCTGAATGCTGTCGTTTTATTGGCTCCCCACCAAAACTTCTGCATGAATTTGGGCATACTTCATGTAAATTAGATATTGGTAAACTTGTGGTGAAGCTCAATTTGCACTCAAATATTTGCTTGTTTCCACATAATGTTGTTTTCGAAAGAAAACCTTGCATCTCCATTTTTAGTTTTTTTTAGTTTTGACATAGTTTGAAAACACATGTTGCCTTTTACAGTGGTATGTAAATTTCATGATGAATGGATTACAAGAAACGACCTCAAATTCACTTTGAAAGCAGTCTGGTTCCATTGACTTACATTAAAAGTAAAATTTTTTTTGTAAAAGTTTTTTCCTTCTCCTGTGAAGTTATTATTTTGGAGATACAAGGTTTTCTTCCGACAGCAGGAGTTTTATGAAGCAGAATTGGAGCAGTTTGTAGTAGATGTATGGTATACCTGTATGAAGCCGATGCAGAGCCACATAACAGAAGCAAGACCATAGCGCAGTATGCGGCTATAGGCAGGTGTGTATACCTCATCAGAGCGCCGAAGCTCTGAAGAGTTGTCTCTCAAAGCCAGGCTGGAGAAACCCACCACCTGCACAGACACACATATACACACACACACACACACACACACACACACACACACACACACACACGCACACACACACACACACACACACACACACACTTCATCTCACCAGCGTAAAGAGTACAAAGTTGCTCATCTAGGATTGAAATGAGTTGCAGTACATAAAGGTCCAGTACAGAGTATCGGGGTGCAGATATCAGCAGATTAAACTGAATGCTTTTTTAAGACTTTTTACTAAGAGACATTTTAATGCTCTCAATGAAAAGATACTCTGGCCAAAATGAAAAATGTAAGCAGGGCTATAGGCATTTGTTGTAAACATGCATCCTACATCGATCACACATCCTATACCGGTGCACCAGTAGGCTCTAGTGTGAGATTTTCAGGTTTAAAGACCAAGAAACCCCCTGTCTGCTGATGTATCTTGAAAGTGGAAGGAACATTTGAAAAACTATAGCTGCTTTGTGGTGGATTTTTTTTCAGCTAGCTGGTGACTGATAAGAAATCAAATATCTTATTACTACCATGTAACTGTGGAAATGGTCTTTAGATAATGGATTACTCAAATGACAAAAGTGACAGATGAGAAGGGCAACAATCTAAAAAATAAGTTCTACTTTATTTCAGTTTGGCTTATTTTCTCTGGCTGAAATGTGTAAAAAAATGTTTCCTGTGTCTGTTTTGTGCTAAATAAAGACAGAATTGCTGTTTTGTTTGCAAACTCAGGTAAGTGTTGCACTATAACTAGCTTGGTTGTATTTATTAGCAATTAGGCTAGCAGTCAGGATTGACACCAGAAGGATTCCTAATGTTTGTAGTATTTGCGTACCACATATCATGTGTTGTAGTAAGAGGACACTGATGATCGAAAACATGGAAACAACATGAAATCATGAATTCTATCGAATCCATGAGGCTGAAGGATATAGTGCTATGTTAAAGAATACTAAAGAATAGTATGTTAACTATTAACTAGTTTTAGGTTGGAAAGTCCTGTAAGTCTACACAAAAGCTAAATTTACAAAGCAGTGCATGTGTACGCAAAATCAAGCATTTCAGTAGATGAGGCCACCAAGTTAAAATGTTATCTATATATTAGCATTAGCACAGAAGGGCATTAAAGTAATTTTCTGTAGGCTTTTCTGTTGACTTTTTTCTTTACAGCCAACTGCATGTACAACTTAACATTAACACCCATTGTGCAAATGACTTTTACAGATGTGTAAGAACATCTAGCCATTTTTCAGAAAATCTGCATTTTCCCATCTCTTCACTCATCTGCTTTTACTAAAAACTAGCAAAGAATTTAAAAAAAAGGGCCTACTCGTGTCTCTTATTTAAACCTCAAAACCAAAGAGGCATGAGTTGATTTTTGATTCTGTCAGCCACTTAAGGAATCATTTATATTAATATTTGCATCATTTATAGTTTTTACACCACAGTTTTTTCACACTTTTTATGAAAACAATCCCCCACAGATATACTCTGCTGAAACCCCCAGCTTGATTCTTACCTCTAAGAAGAAGAGAATGGCCATGATCTGGAAGGTGGGGCTGATCTTACGGATTGTCTGGATCTCGTTCCACTCATTTGCCACAAAGTATGTTCTCCAGATGCTGACAGGGGCTGCTGGAGGCTTTCCCTCACCAGAGCCTGAAATCACACAATAACATCCCCAACAATGCTGAGTAATTCAAATACAACTGAGAGTACATAAACAATAAATACAGCAGACAAAAATAAAATGAGAAACACTAACAATCAATATGGAATAATTAACCACTGCATTATGCTCATTATTAAGTTACTAATCCTAATACATGTCATTTGGTAACTACGAAAAATTCAGTAATTACTACAAAACTAATATTTAAGTAGCTATAAAAACAATGAACCAAAATATATTTTCATATTTCAGGTCCTCAGGGTTTAAGGAGTTAAAAGAGTAAAGATACTGTAGAATAACCTGGAACATCATTAAAGGAAAGATAATACTGAAGACATTAATTACCTTCCACAAATTTACTGGTCTTGCTTCGAGGTCTCTCCCAGTCTATGAAGAATATGTCCACTGACAACTGCACCAAGAGCTTATGAAGGAAATGCACCGCCTGCAGAGCATGGGAAAGTGCACGTGTAATAAATACTTTTTTTTCTGTGAAAACAGATACAAATACCTAAACTAAACAAATAGCAAAAACACAAATGTACAACTTACAAAAATACGACTCACTACTGCACAAAAGTTTGTGAAGTTTACACCCTGCCAGATATACCCCAGCCAACTGTAAGTACTATTGTTGTAAAAATAGAACTTTGATCGTAGGCCAGATCTTCTCATCCAACATTAGTTTCTGAGCTCAAATATTCTTTTTTTCACTGAATGGGCTTAAACCCTCATACTGCATTAACAATGAAAATATGATCTATCCAGCAGCCTTACTACTGACGAATACATGCTGCAGACCAGACACAGTCATTCCAACACAAGGAAGTGCTAACTTTTTTAATTCAATATTTGTAGTGTTTTCACCATAAATATACAGACATACCAAGTCTCCCGGAAGTCGCGAGAGTCTCCCGCATATCAATAGTGTCTCCCTGATGCCCGGAAGTCAGATAAAATCTCCCGGAATCCAGAAGTAGTGGCCCAAGAGTGAACACAAATGCGCGCACAGGCGACACAGACTTTTTCCCCCAGTCGCGTGTGGGAAAGAGGGGGAGAGGGAGAGAGCGGCGCTCCCCTCGTGTGCATATTGATGAAGTGCATGCAAAACAGAGAGGGTTCTGTTTGGCCTGTTCTCTCCAAAGAGTCTGTGAGTCAGCCAATCAGTTTTTAGTGTGGACGGGCAGTGTTTTTTCCCCTCCTGGACGGGATGCGTTCAGTGACAGAAGGAGCATCATGGCGGAGGGAGGGAAAGCGGATGCAGGGCCTTCCAAAAAGAGGAAACATAAAACTAATTTTACCTCCGACTTCTCTAAAATATATCCATGTCTGGTCAAAGTAAAGAACAATGACAGTCTTGCCCGCTGTACAGTTTGTAATACTGATTTCAGCATTGCCCACGGGGGACTAAATGATTGTAAAAGGCATGTTGAGGTGAGTTAATGTGACATATATATTATATTAGCAGCTAATAGCTGTCTCAATTAGTTGACTAGTTGCCAAGTATGTGCTGCTGGCCAATCATGAAAAGAGCTATCTTGGACTTGTTTTAAGTTGTAGTCAAACATAAAAAACAGAGTTTAAAGAGAGGGTAAATTTAGTAATTTACAAGAAAATTATATCTTATGCTTTTATATCTTTTAGGGACCACAGCATGTTAGAGAGGCAAAGCGCAGGGAAGAAAAACAAAGTTTAATGGAGAAGGTTACCACAGCTGAGGTGTATTTCACATCTTTTATTGTGGAGCATAATTTGCCATTTAATGTGTGTAGGCACACAGGCAGGTTTTATGAAATTTAGGAAAATGTTCCCAGACTCTGAAATAGCAAAGAATTATGCCTGCTCTTCCACAAAGACAGCAGCAATGATAAACCTGGCACTGGAACCTGAATGCTCAGAGGATGTGTACAAGTTACTCTGCACAGAAAAAAGGCCATACAGTATCATGGTTGATGAAAGCAATGACATCATGTGTGAAAAGGAGTGTGCCATTTTAGTCAGGTACTACAGTGAAACACAGGATAAGGTGACAGTTGGATTTGTAGACATGCCAGTGTGTAATGAGGCCAAAGCTGAGAACATCTTCAACTGCATCGAATCATCCATGCAGGACAAAGGCCTTGAGTGGTCCAATTGCGTAGGATTCAGCAGTGACAATTGCAATGTCATGATTGGTAAGAACAACTCTTTCTTATCAAGAGTGAAAGCACAGGCCCCTCACATATACAGTGTTGGCTGTCCAAGTCACTTGGTGAACATATGTGCCAAAACTGCTGCTAAGGAGCTCTCAATGTCACCTGAGGAATTGCTAATTGACATATACTACTACTTTGAGAAAAGCTCAAAAAGAAGAGAGGAACTGAAGCAGTTTCAGGACTTCTGTAACATAGCTCAGCAGAGAGTACAAAAACACTGTCCCACACGTTGGCTGTCCTTGGGGAAAGGTTTGGACCATCTCCTGAATCAATGGCCAGCCTTTAGTTCTTATTTTGAGTCACACAGTGAAAATCAGAAGTCGAAGGATATTCAGAAGAGGCTTGCAGACCCCACAATGAAGCTATATGCTTGTTTTCTTCACAATGTCACTCAGTGCTTTGACAAATTGAATGTAATTTTTCAAAACAAGACACGTGTTCTTTACAAGCTAAATGACAGTGTTGAAGAACTCCTGCATGACATTCCAAGTAGGTTTGTTGTTCCCAGAATATTGAGAGAGAATGCACTGCAGGAATTGGATGCAAGCAACACAGAAATTCACCGTGCAGATGAAGATCTTTTTGTTGGCTTCTTGACAAGGAGGCATCTGCAAAGTGAGGAAACACTTTCCCCCAACAGAACAAAACAGTTCTTCAAAGATGCAAGAGCATTTTATGTGAAAAGCTTTCAGAAAATACAGGAAAAGTTCCCAATGAGAGACCAAATCTTGACTAATCTGTCAATTGTCAATCCAGAGAACCAAGATGATGTGGCACCACAGCAGATCATGGCTTTGGCTGAGAGATTCCCCAGTGTGATGAAAGCAGATGCCAGAGAAAAACTCCATTTGGAAGTCCTAGATTATGTCTCAACTAACCTGGAAGCAATGGTTCCAAATTACAGAAATTTACCAGTTGATGAGTTCTGGGGCAAACTGTCAAAGGTCCGATCTGTGAGCTCAGGGCAAGTAAGATTTGTGGAGCTGTGCAAGTTGATGAAACTGCTACTAGTGCTTCCGAACTCCAATTGTGATGTAGAAAGAGCCTTCAGCATGGTGAGGCACATCAAGACTGAGTTCAGGAGTCAGATGTCACACCAGACACTTGTCAATCTGATGTCATGTAAGATAAACAAATTCATTGACACAGAGTGTCATAACATTGACATTTCAAGCAAACTGATCAAATCTGCAAAGCAAGCAGTAACAAAGTACAATGAAGGCTTGCAGAAGACTATAGGCTAATTTTCTTCACAATGTCACTCAGCGCTTTGACAAATTTAATGTAATTTTTCAAAACAAGACACCTGTTCTTTACAAGCTAAATGACAGTGTTGAAGAACTCCTGCATGCCATTGCAGGTAGGTTTGTTGTTCCCAGAATATTGAGAGAGAATGCACTGCAGGAATTGGATGCAAGCAACCCAGAAAGCAGATGCCAGAGAAAAACTCCACTTGGAAGTCCTAGATTATGTCTGAACTATCCTGGAAGCAATGGTCCCACATTACAGAAATCTCCCAGAAAGTTGGGAGAAGTGTCTCCCTGAAATTCATTTTTGCAAGTTGGGATGTCTGAATATAATATATACTACAACAGCATATTGGTGATTTTGGCAATTTTCTATGTGCTATGTACTACAGCACTCTGTGACTCCACTCTGTGAGTTTGCATGGTCTACATACATTTGGTGTGGCAGAGCTGTTATTGCTCCTAGACACTTCTATTTTACAATAATAGCACTCACTGACTGGAGCGGCTCTAGCAGGACAAAAATTTGAAGAAGAGGTGGCATCCTACATCAGTGTTAGGGTTAAAGTCACTGAGCTCTTCGGTACAATCCATTCTAGTGTCATTGTTTGTCCATGGAAAGCGCATGGCTACGTGCTTAATGTTATATTCCTGTTAGCAATGAGTGTGGCTGAAACACCTGAGTTCAATTGTTCAATAATTAGAAAGGGTGTCCACATACTTTTTATCCACACATACTTTAATTTCATTTGAATAGCGCTTCATGTAGGGACAGCATGAAGAGCTGGTAAAACTAACATGCACTCTTCCATCTTTTATGTTGCCATTTACAAATTACCTTAAGTGCAAAAGCACAGCCAACATACGTCACAAAGCGTTCCTCTTGAGATGGTAACGGCAACAACACAGACACAAACTGCTGAGCCTGCAAAATAGATACATAAGATTAAACTCTGGGTGACAGTTTTCACAGCCTACTTATTCCATCACATAAAAACATGAACATGAAGTGTGGCCACAAACACGAGACCTGGATGGAGAACACAAAAAATGATCACTAAGATCAAACTACTGAAACAGACTTGCCTTCACTGTCTGGACAAAAACCAGAGGAAAAGGAAAGAGACAAAAAGACATTTGATTTGCACTATAAGCTTTATTACATTCAGCACATATTTTTAAGAAGGCTTGCTTTTTATGTTTTTTTGAAATATGTTACATCACTGTAAGATCATATTTTTAAATACAGTATTAATTGCTCATCTTTACCACAGGTACCATTGTGAAGAACATTTTTACAAATATATACTACTAAAGGCGAATTCCACACTTTTTTTTTTTTTTTCGCATAATTCAATCACTATGATGAAAAGAAAGTCAATCAGAATGGTTTAATGTGAAATGCTCCATTCCAGAGAAATGGCAAAGGAGAAAAAGCTAAAACGATGCATTGAACCTTATGCAGAAACTTTGAATAATAGGCAGTTAGGAGTTACCCTATCATTTTCCATCCAGTGTTCCAAATTTTTGGAACACACTCCCAAAACTTTTTTTATGAAATACCGAATACTGAAAATACTACAAGGAAGACTGCTCAGTTGTGTGTTTAATATTGTTAATGTACTTTGAGTGACTTTAAATGAGCAAAAGCATAAAGTGTAGATACATTTGACTGGGCAGTAAAGGTGACTGGTTTTGGCAATTAATCTTCTGGTTTTGTATTTTCTATTGTAGAATCTCACTCTTAGTGTTTAGAGGGTTTAGGAAACAACTGCAAAATACTGACCTTGTAGAAGATGAGCCAGTACAGTCCTGTTCCCACAGTGATGATGAAGAAAACATTTGCCAAATCTCCAGCATATATCAGCAAGAACTTCAGAATGGTCTGGAAAAAAAGAGAAAAGAGAAAAGTCTGAATAAAAGAGGAAGTGCATTTATTTACTGCCGTATATTATTATAATACAACTATATACTGTGATATGTCAAAATGTAAAGGAAACATTGGAGCAATAGTTTAAAGTTGCTCTAAATATAGTCCATCAGCCAAAACATGTTCAGCATCCAAAGGCTGCTTCTTTAGTTTTTTCACCAAAGGCCAATGAAGCTAACGAGTAACAAAAGCTAATGTAAACCAATTAGCACAATGAAAATTGCACTAGGCAAATGTATGCAGCTGCCTAGGGCCCCATGAGCCAATGACCCCAAGAAAATTAGATTTGCTGTAAAAGTTAATACTGAAAGACCTTTGCCTTTCTCTCACTCTCTCTCTCTCTCTATTTAGATCATTATAATCTCACTGCTTTTACTCTACTCTGTATTAAAATATCTCACTATATTGGCAGACTGTTTAGCTTGTTAGAAGCATATGTCTTAAAACAAGCAAAATGATCTACCAATATAGTGAGATAAATTCATAAAAGTACTTAATTTAAAAATGTCTAGAATTAAGTTAAATAATCTTATAATCTTATAGAAATCTCAAAATGAGAAATATTACATTTATATTTACAGCATTTAGTAGATGCTCTTATCCAGAGCGACTTACAAGAAGTGCTTTGTCTATCTAGAGAAAGTATCTTTGCTAATTACCAATAGGTTAGAGAGAAAGCTAGTCCAGAGCTCAAATACTGCTAGAAACAAAAAGTCTTCAAAGATAAAGCAGGCTCCTAAAAACTTATTGAAACCAGTTTTAAGAGTGAGCTCATAATGTCAATTAATGGCCTTGAGAGGATGTAACAGCCTGGTACAACCAGGGTAGAATATCCATCCATCCATTTTCTAAGCTGCTTCTCCGTCAGGGTCACGGGGGGGTGCTGGAGCCTATCCCAGCAGTCTTCGGGCGAAAGGCAGGATACACCCTGGACAGGTCGCCAGTCCATCGCAGGGCAGACAGACAGACACAGACAGTCACTCACACACTCACACCTAGGGGCAATTTAGCATGTCCAATCGACTGCATGTCTTTGGACCGTGGGAGGAAACCAGAGAACCTGGAGGAAACCCACGCAGACACAGGGAGAACATGCACACAGAGAGGACCCTGGTCACCTGGCCGGGGAATCGAACCCAGGCCCTCCTTGCTGTGAGGCGACAGCACTACCCACAACGCCACCGTGCCGCAGGGTAGAATATGTTTTTTTTTTTTTTTTTTAAATCACAGCATATACATTTGGTTTTAAGGGTTTCCAAAAGAAGTGCAGAGTTTGGATACAATAGGGACTAAGATAATATGGATCTGTGAAAGAAGTCAAGTCAAGTCAGCTTTACTGTCAATACTACAATATGTACAGGGCATACAGTGTATTGAAATTGCATTACTCTCAGACCCCACTCCATCACCCCAAACAGGATAAAAAAAAGGATGTTTCGTGATGATCTTTGCATTGTGGTTGTCCAGGAACCATCTTGTCACTTAAGCTCAGTAAAGAGAAGGCATTTTCCTTCCTTCCACAAGAACTCAGTGGCTAAGTTTTTTTATTCTACACTGCTCAAAAAAATAAAGGGAACACTTAAACAACACAATATAACTCTAAGTAAATCAAACTTCTGTGAAATCAAACTGTCCACTTAGGAAGCAACACTGATTGACAATTAATTTCACATGCTGTTGTGCAAATGGAATAGACAACAGGTGGAAATTATTGGCAATTAGCAAGACACACTCAATAAAGGAGTGGTTCTGCAGGTGGGGACCACAGACCACTTCTCAGTACCTTTCTGCTTTCTGGCTGATGTTTTGGTCACTTTTGAATGTTGGTGGTGCTTTCACACTCGTGGCAGCATGAGACGGACTCTACAACCCACCCAAGTGGCTCAGGTAGTGCAGCTCATCCAGGATGGCACATCAATGCGAGCTGTGGCAAGAAGGTTTGCTGTGTCTGTCAGCGTAGTGTCCAGAGGCTGGAGGCGCTGCCAGGAGACAGGCCAGTACACCAGGAGACGTGGAGGAGGCCGTAGGAGGGCAACAACCCAGCAGCAGGACCGCTACCTCCGCCTTTGTGCAAGGAGGAACAGGAGGAGCACTGCCAGAGCCCTGCAAAATTACCTCCAGAGGCCTCAAATGTGCATGTGTCTGCACAAACGGTTAGAAACCGACTCCATGAGGATGGTATGAGGGCCCGACATCCACAGATGGGGGTTGTGCTCACAGCCAACACCGTGCAGGACGCTTGGCATTTGCCAGAGAACACCAGGATTGGCAAATTCGCCACTGGCGCCCTGTGCTCTTCACAGATGAAAGCAGGTTCACACTGAGCACATGTGACAGACATGACAGAGTCTGGAGACGCCGTGGAGAGCAATCTGCTCCCTGCAACATCCTTCAGCATGACCGGTTTAGCAGTGGGTCAGTAATGATGTGGGGTGGCATTTCTTTGGAGGGCCGCACAGCTCTCCATGTGCACGCCAGAGGTAGCCTGACTGCCATTAGGTACCGAGATGAGATCCTCAGACCCCTTGTGAGACCATATACTGGTGCGGTTGGTCCTGGGTTCCTCCTAATGCAGGACAATGTTAGACCTCATGTGGCTGGAGTGTGTCAGCAGTTCCTGCAAGATGACTGGCCCGTCCGTTCCCCAGACCTGAATCCGATTGAGCACATCTGGGACATCATGTCTCGCTCCATCCACCAACGCCACGTTGCACCAGGAGTTGGCGGATGCTTTAGTCCAGATCTGGGAGGAGATCCCTCAGGAGACCATCCGCCACCTCATCAGGAGCATGCCCAGGCGTTGTAGGGAGGTCATACAGGCACGTGGGGAGGCCACACACAATACTGAGCCTCATTTTGACTTGTTTTAAGGACATTACATCAAAGTTGGATCAGCCTGTAGTGTGTTTTTCCACTTTAATTTTGTGTGACTCCAAATCCAGGCCTCCATTGGTTAATAAATTTGATTTTCCATTAATGACTTTTGTGTGATTTTGTTGTCAACACAATTTTGTACAGAACAAAGTATTCAATGAGAATATTTCATTAATTCAGATCTAGGATGTGTTATTTGAGTGTTCCCTTTATTTTTTTGAGCAGTGTATTTTGTTCTTTTTTACCCTTTTATACTTTTTGTTGATATTCTTTTACTCTTGTAATTCTTTTTGAAGTTAGACTATAGTTATTTATCAAGGCTATATAATAGAGATATTCTTATATGTCTAGATCCTTGGCAGAAGAGATCTTCTTGTCTAAAGAAATTGACAATGCTGTGCCAGTGTGTAATTTTCTCTTGAAAAGAACAGAAAAGTGAAATGAAACACAAACAATTGGGTGTTGTGTATGAGCTGATGTTATTTGACATGCCACATAGATTTCAGTTTGACAAGCCAGAGATGCATTTGAGTACCAAGTGTAAATGTACATGGTTAAAAATCTTTTCAGGTTACAGTACAGATGCTAGTCACATACAATTACCATGTGTAAAATGTGGTCAGTATGTAGTTTGATGTATCTGTATGTGTACACTTGCCGGAAAATCAATGAGAGGAGAGGCAATTCTTCTTTTCCAGCTTGCTGTCTTCAACAGAGAGTACACAACGGCCACTCCACCCAGTACACCCAGAGCAATCTGGACACAATCAAATAAAACTTCCATTAATGAGAAATCTTGATTCAGTTGAAGAAACTAAACTTATCCTCATCTCAGCACTCACATCAGTTTTGACCCGAGCTTCATTTTGGTCCATTTCATACTCCACAGAGAATGACACCTAGAACATACACATAAACACATCAAGATTTACTTCTAAACTCTGTCCAGATACATACCAACTGCATGCGTATACTTACGGTTACAGTTTGTTTTGCTGGGTCAGTGATAAGAATATCAGAGTAGGACACCGTCATCAGAGGAGGGTATACCGCTCCTTTCTGGGTGTTTGGCACCAATTGAAACCTATAAGATATAAAAAAAAAAAAATGAAAAGGAACCGTTTGGCAAAAAAAATACTAATTTTTACGCAGTTTTCCCCTTACCCCAAATGTAGTTGTTTTAACAGGACATGTTTAGTTTCTGACATACCCCAAGGTTATCAATAAGCCAACACACTGGCTTCCAAATTTGGCTTATCTAGTTTAGCATTGAAGCTACAAGGCTAATTTTGCTAATCACTAGGCATCAACTGTCACCTAAATTATTTCCATAAATAATTTTATATATTATTATAAAATCTTATATTTATTTACACCTATTTATGAACATTCATTGATGGGCCACTCCATTATGTACACCTTCTTGTATCTACACTTTTTGTCCATTATCAGCTCCACTTACCATATATGTGTACCTTGTTCTACAATTACAGACTGTAGTCCACCCGTGGAGAGTATTTAAAAACTCCATTCAATACTACTGTGTCTGATCCACAGTTATCACCATGTCAGTGTGACTGCAGTGCTGAGAAGTATCCACCACCCAAATAATACCTGCTCTGTGGTCATCATGTGGGGGTCATGACCACTGAAGAACAGGGTGAAAGATGGGTAACAAAGTATGCAGAGAAGCATATTAACTACAGTTTGTAATTGTAGAACCACAAAGTTCACCTACATGAAAAGTGTATCAGATAAAACCGACAAAGCGTGTAGACACAATGAAGTGTACTTAAGGAAGTGGCTGGTTGGTGTATATCTTACCTGTAAAAATTAAAGACATTTTGGACTGAGAGAAATTGTATGTATTTATTTACGGAAGAGATTAAAAACAGAAAAAAGTATAATAGTCAAAAGTAATAGTACTTGGGGGTGTGCAAGTGATTGCCTGCCAAGTCAGATTTCTTGTTCCATTTGCAGATATGACAGCTTGCAAACATTTTTTGTAGCCAGATAGGAGTCTTTCCATTCTTGTTCTAAGAATTTTCACCCACTCTTTCTTGCAATAAGCTTCTAGTTCTGTGACATTCTTGGACCATCTATGCACAGCATGTATAAGATCTATCCACAGATTTTCAAGTTGATTGAGAGGACAATTCCAAAAACTTCGACTTTCATTTATTGAAGTTGTTCATGGTGGATTTTTGGATTCAGACTACTTCTGGAAATTTCTGTGAAATTGATTCTACTATCTGCCTGGGCAATATGGCTGCCACACAACCCCAAAGCACAAAAGTTCCAATCCCATGCTTAATAGTTGGCAAGGTTTTCTTTTCATCAAATGTTCGTCTTTTTCTCTCAAAAAAAGTTTGTTTCTGATGACTCAAAGACTCCAAGCAGACTATGTTTGTGTAAGCAATGCTGCACAGTTGGATAGTGCCTCACATCTATGCCAGCTATGTCAGCTATAGCTTCTAGCTCCGCCTTTGCTGTCATACAGCGGTTTTGCTTTGCCTTTCTGGCCATCATTCAAGCAGTTCTACCAAGGTGCTGGGTATCACCACTGATTTCCCAAACTGATTCGATTCTGATTCACCATGTCACAATTCGATTCGCTTGTTCCGCAAAAATGGTGCAGTGAGCCGTAACTGTAACCCTCTCTGTCGACTTAAGTAAAGTTGTGATGCAATGTTTGCGTAAAGGTTTGGAATGGCCACTTCACTCAAATGTGTGGGTCAAATATAAACGTGGCTCCAAAAACGAGGTTATGGAAGCCATTGTGTACATCATTGCTGTATGGACATATATCCTTACACATAGAAGTTACCAGAGCCTTAGAAATTTTTGGCACAGGAAAGGTAATTTCACAAATGCCTTCACTAGTGTAGATTGTTTGGAGTTTGACATTTTTTGAATATCAGGGTGGTGCTGCCGTTACTCACATTTGTGGTATTCGTACAATATTTCACCTCCATGTTGCACAGCTGACACATGGCTTTGCTTCTGTCTAATAAGTTCATAAAGTTCTGATACATTACTACTGAAATGGTGTAATGTATGAATGTGTACATAGTGTATATTACCTTATCTTTAAGTTAGAAGCTATGCGTATGACTCTGGGGGTAGAACTCAGACTCTTCTCTCTTCCACTCAAGGTGTCAATCAGAACCAGCCTCCGTGTGAGGTACCAGCTATTCATATTCGTGGCTAATATCAAAATTAAAAATTTTAAATAAAAATTAGAAGTGAACAGTCTATAGGTAAATTATGTTGAATACATAGATATACACAAGGTTACGCCTTTACAATGAACTCTTTGCCTTATATTTTTATGTTTAACTAAAGAGATACAGTCTTTGAAAAATTATATTGTAATCTTATAAAGAATAATCAACATTATTCTTTAGTCTAACTGAATTTTGAAATTTTGAAATATTAAGTGCTTTAAAGTATTTTATTGCCATAATTTATAAATAGCACTGTCAGCCATTTTGGTGGGGATTTGAAAAGGAAAATGTGCTAGATCACAATAATGTTCTAGGATGTTCTGCTGCCAAAGTGAACACTTATGCTGACTCATTTCTTTAATGTCTCAAACCAACTTCACTTGAGCTAATATAGTAAAGGAATGGCCCTTAAGACAGCGTTGGGGATTCAATCTTGAGGCAGTGTTGACCAAGTCATGTTAAAAACAAGTTTTGAAGCAGGTAGTGTGAGTTTCTGCTGTTAGGAAACATGACCATAAACAACTGACAGTCAAATCACAATTCACAAGTAACTGACACTGACAATCATATCAATATAAAATCTACATCAGTCTATATTACTGGTTATATGAATTTTAGCCCCTTTGTACAGTATCAGCTATGGAATATTATTATCGATTGGGCCCTAATCCAGAATGCCACATATTTAAAAATTGGAAGCCTAGAGTAAAATAATTAAAAATGTTAATACAACAACAGATCTCGGACTTTTGAATGGCAGTGAACTGTATGTTACCCTGGTTGACAAACTGGCCGTTGAACTGCAGGTTGAGGTTTAGTATAGGCACTGCCAGGAGTCGCCTATCTCCCTGAGCCTTCTGTTGAACCAGGAAGATGTCATAGAACAGAGGCTCTGACTGACCAGCCAGGAGGTCAGACACAGAGAGGACGCACTGTGGAGAAGGAACATGCTTAGTAAAAACATGCAAATCACACTCAGTATTTACAGACAGTTAAAACAGATACTCACATTCTGCTTGTAGGCTGTCCCAAAGATGTAAGCAGCCTGTTCTCTGATTAACGTGTCTGGACAGAGCTACAAGTAATAAAGAGCCAACGTGGATCACCAACATATTAAAATATTACATTGGTAAAAAAATGCAGAAATATGAGGGTGACAATATAACTAAATAAATTTTGCAATGCTGGAATTACTTACAATGAATTATAAGAAATTTCAATAAAGTATGGGCTCATTTTTGGCCAAAAAAAAGAAAAAGAAAAAAGATTTTGTGGGTAAAATGTAACATGGATATTTTAAGTAGTTAAACATGGTCAAGTAGAATGTGCTTTTGGTCATCTTGTCTTTCCATAACATTATATGCAAATTTTGACTTCAATTTGATATATATTTCATGAGATTAACCTTGTGGAGTGCTTTGTAGCAAAATGCTGTGTTTACATATTGCTGTTGAAAAAAATAGAAATATACGATGTTCCATTCCTCATAGCGGGACACAAACGCAGACAGAACGCTACCATTAAAACGGTGCCATAGTGACAGTATTAGGGCAAAATTGGGTGATTAACAGAGGAGCGCTTCAGAGGTGCTGATTGTTAATTCAAGACAAATGAAAGTGAGGAGAATTCTCTCTACTCTTTTTGTTTTTGTTATATAATACTGGGACTTCAACAATGAGCTGTACAGCACCCACAGCTTTCATTTAAATTAACATCCAGCTGACAGCAAAACATAGGAAAAATGAACTGTTTATGGAACATTCCACCAACTGCTGTTGCTATCAGCAGTGGCAGAAAAAAAATGTTTGTTCTTAAGAAACGTCCTAAAAAAAGTCTATGTCAGATTCACGATGTGTTCTTAATCTGCAGAACTGTTCACATCATTGTGCTCTGAAGAAGATTCTGTGTATATTCTGTTCCTACCTAAGAACAAATCCCAAATAAGAAAACACTGGTGAATGTCAGAATCTTCATAAAAACTGCATATGTGAGTTTAATGGTTGGTGAATAAAGCCCAGTGTCTACTCTACAGCAATCTGAAGTTGCCAATATAACAGCACGGCAACTAGTGAGTGTAATACCCACAGCTGCTGTCTGAAGCTACATTCCTAAAACAGACTTATGTACCTAGAGTAATGCATACAAAAAAGTTCCAGAAAGTCCCTGTTGCTATGTGAATGTGGGTCTGCGTACCATATATGGTAATTGGCTCAGAAAGCTCTTGCTGCTGACCTCAAGCTGATCTCATGCAGACTCTGAAGTGTAGGTGTATATGTGAGAAATGTGAACTAAACATCTGTGCATGATGTTTATGTCTGAAGTGTACATGTGTTTGCCTATCATATGCACTTTATCTCTAGCTGAAACCACTGAATTTAACTGAATCCTTCCAAGTGTAAACAAAGTTCATGCTTTCATTTGAAGCAAAAATGTTAGCCTTGCTTACATGCTTAAATGCCAACACTTAAGGAAAAAAGAAGAAAAAATGTGTTAGTTTATGCTAATCTAGCTTTCCCCCTACTCTTTCTATTGGTTGTATTACCCTATTGTTTAAACAGATGATAAAACAGATAATATTTCAGGATTCTGACAAGTGTTCATCAATAAAATAACAATATTCCATTAAACAACCCCTACTTCATTATGGTACCAAATAATAAACAAACCCTACACTGTTAGAAATAAAGGTGCTGTGCAGGTACATGTTTAAGGTACAAACAATGTAAATGTACCCTCAAAGGTACATCAGTGGTTTTAAGGTCCAATTGTGCACCTTAAATAAGTTTTTCCAAGTGAAAAGTACATATTTGTACCTTTTCATAACCTAATGTTTTAAAACAGAACAATAAAATACAATAACAAGAAAAGAACAATGAAGAACAATACCAGGACCCAGTTTCCCTCACCCGGATTAGGGTTACCGGTGCCTCACCCTGGAGCCAGTCCTTGGGGAGGGGCTCTTCGGCGAGCGCCTGGTGGCCGGGCCTTTAGCCATGGGTCCCGACCGGGCTCAGCCCGAATGAGCTACATGGGACCACTCTCCCATGGACCCACCACCTGTGGGAGAGGCGCTTATGGGGTCCGGTATAATGTGGATTGGGTGGCGGCCGAAGGCGGGGGCCTTGGCATTCCAAACCACGGCTACTGAACATGGAATGTGACCTCTCTGGCAGGGAAAGAGCCTGAGCTAGTGTATGAGGCTGAGAGATACCAACTAGATATAGTTGGGCTCATCTCAACACATGGCAGGGGCTCTGGAACAGACTCTCTCGAGAGGGGATGGACTTTATTCCACTCTGGAGTTGCCCAGAGTGAGAGGCATCGGGCAGGAGTGGGCTTACTCATAGCTCCCCAGCTCAGCGCCTGTACGTTGGGGTTTTCTCCAGTGGACGAGAGGGTTATTTCCCTGCGCCTTCGGGTCAGGGAACGGGCTCTAACTGTTGTCTGTGCTTATGCACCGAATGGCCGTTCGGAGTACCCGGCCTTCTTGGAGACCCTGGAGGGGGTACTGGAAAGTGCCCCCTGTGGGGACTCCATTATCTTGCTGGGTGACTTCAATGCTCACATGGGCAATGCCAATGAAACCTGGAAGGACGTGATTGGGAGGAACGGCCTTCCCAATCTGAACCCGAGTGGTGTTTTGTTATTGGAGTTCTGTGCTCGACACAGTCTATCCATAACAAACACCATGTTTGAACACAAAGGTGTGCATAATTGCACATGGAATCAGGACACCTTAGGCCACAGCTCGTTGATTAAGTCTGTAGTTGTGTCATCGGATTTGCGACCATGTGTTTTGGACACCCGGGTGAAGAGAGGAGCGGAGCTGTGAACTGATCACCACCTAGTGGTGAGTTGGATCAGATGGCGGGTGAAAATACCGTACAGACCTGGCAGACCCAAACGAGTTGTGAGGGTTTGTTGGGAACATCTGGCAAAGGAACCTACCAGAAAGATCTTCAACTCCCACATCCAACAAAGCTTCGACCACATACCGAGGGAGGCCGGTGACATTGAGTCAGAGTGGGTCCTGTTCCGTGCCTCCATTGTCGATGCAGCAGATAAGAGCTGTGGCCACAAGGTCGTAGGTGCCTGTCGTGGCGGCAATCCCTGAACCCGTTGGTGGACACCTCGGGTAAAGGAAGTGGTCAAGCTGAAGAAAGAGTCCTATCGGGCCTGGTTGTGGGACGCTAGAGGCAAAAGATGGGTACTGAAAGGCCAAGCGGGTCGTGGCTTTGGCGGTTGCTGAGGCAAAAACACGGATGTGGGAGGAGTTTGGCAAGGCCATGGAGAAAGACTATTAACAGGCACCGAGAAGGTTCTGGCAAACTGTCAGGTGCCTCAGAAGAGGAAAGCGGTTCCCGACCAACACTGTATACAGTGGGGCTGGGGGCTGCTGACATCAACTGGGGACATCATTGGATGGTGGAAGGAATACTTCAAGGAACTTCTCAATCCCACCAACAATCCTTCCCTAGAGGAGGCAGAGCTTGGAGATCTGAGCGAGGGTCCGTCCATCACTTGGGCTGAGGTAGCCAAGGTGGTTGGAAAACTCCTTGGTGGCAGAGCCGCCCGGAATTCCTGAGGGATCTGGATGTTGTAGGGCTGTCTTGGCTGACACACCACTGCAACATCACATGGACATCTGGGGCGGTCCACCTGGAATGGCAGACCGGAGTGGTGGTTCCACTTTTTAAGAAATGGGACTGGAGGGTGTGTTCCAACTATTGGGGGATCACACTTCTCAGCCTACCTGGTAAGGTCTATGCAGGGGTACTGGAGAAGAGAGTTTGACCGATGAATCTCAGCTACAAGAGGAACAATGCGGGTTTTGCCCAGGTCGTGGAACACTGGACCAGCTTTTTAACCTCACCAGGGTCCCGGAGGGTGCGTGGGAGTTCGCCCAACCAGTCTACGTGTGTTTTGTAGATTTGGAGAAGGCATTCGTCCCTCAGGGGATCCTGTGGGGAGTGCTCCAGGAGTACGGGGTGAGGGGCTCATTGTTACGGGCCATTCAATCCCTGTACAAATGGAGCAGGAGCTTGGTTCGTATAGCCGGCAGTAAGTCGGATTGGTTTCTAGTCAGGCAGTAATGCGGACCCTATACTGGTCCATCATGGTGAAGAGAGAGCTGAGCCAGAAGGCGAAGCTGTCAATCTACGTTCCAACTCTCACCTATGGTCACGAGCTTTGGGTAGTGACCAAAAGAACGAGATCGCGGATACAAGCGGCCGAAATGAGCTTTTGCCGCAGGGTCACCGGGCTCTCCCTTAGAGACAGAGTGAGAAGCTCTGCGATTCGGGAGAGGTGTGGAGTAGAGCCGCTGCTCCTCCACGTTGAGAGAAGCCAGTTGAGGTGGTTCGGGCATCTGGTAAGGATGGCCTCTCAACGCCTCCCTAGGGAGGTGTTCCAGACATGTCTGATGGAGAGGAGACCCCAGGGAAGACCCAGGACAAGTTGGAGGGATTATATCTCTCGACTGTCTTAGGAATGCCTCGGTATCCCTCTGGAAGAGCTGGAGGAGGTGGTGGGGGAGAGGGAGGCCTGGGCCTCTTTGCTTAGGCTGCTGCCCCCGCGACCTGGACTTGGATAAGCGGTTGAGGATGGACGGATGGATAGATGAAAAAGAAAAAAATGGGGTCTGTGGAGTCAGTACAACTTAGAGAATATACACTGCTCAAAAAAATAAAGGGAACACTTAAACAACACAATATAACTCCAAGTAAGTCAAACTTCTGTGAAATCAAACTGTCCACTTAGGAAGCAACACTGATTGACAATCAATTTCACATGCTGTTGTGCAAATGGAATAGACAACAGGTGGAAATTATTGGCAATTAGCAAGACACACTCAATAAAGGTGTGGTTCTGCAGGTGGGGACCACAGACCACTTCTCAGTACCTATGCTTTCTGGCTGATGTTTTGGTCACTTTTGAATGTTGGTGGTGCTTTCACACTCGTGGTAGCATGAGACGGACTCTACAACCCACACTAGTGGCTCAGGTAGTGCAGCTCATCCAGGATGGCACATCAATGCGAGCTGTGGCAAGAAAGTTTGCTGTCTCCAGAGGCTGGAGGCGCTACCAGGAGACAGGCCAGTACACCAGGAGATGTGGAGGAGGCAGTAGGAGGGCAACAACCCAGCAGGATTTATTTGGTATAAATGTCTACAGTTCATGAGGTGTGTGATCAGAGTGCTGGTTTACCTGCAAGTTCCCTCCGCCAACACTTTCCCATCTGATAAACTCTCCCTGTGCCGTGTACACTGCAGCCAGTAGCTCGATATTAGTGTTCTAAGGACACACACACACATCCATGATCTCTTCCACCGAGCTATGTTTTACTGTAAAAGCACATATCTCAGCAAATACTGCTTGACCACATACAGTCTACCTCTAAAGCAGGCCAAATTTACTGCACAATTTCTCTTTACTTGCCTAGTTGAATATATTGCCAAAAAAACTGGCATAACTTTGGACAACTACATTTTTCTTATTTATTTATTTAGATCTTTCAATATATTAAATATAGCAATTAAACAGTAATTGTACATTATAATAATCAGAAGTGTGCTCTCTGGAGAGGATGTCTGCTTATTTCATGTGAATGTTTTAACAGTTTCTGCTTTTCTCCAATATGTTGAACTTAGCAAACACATGAAAATGTGCAGGAAAACACCATATTTAAGTTTGTTAATTTGAACTGAGGTTTTCAAACTGTACATAAAAGGTAAGAAAATGCTGTTTAGCACATGATCTTCTCTTACCTTATTTGTACCTTTGAAGCTGAAGCCTACCGGCAACGGCTCAGACTGTAGAACTCTTGATGCCAGTCCTGGCTGGTCTCCGTAATACAGCCAGGGCATGTTAATCCTCCTGAGAAAAGAGAAAAAAAAAAAACGTAAAAATACTTTTATAAATATGTATGTATGTATATCTATACATACTACACATAACCCTATGTGTTAAGCTTGGAATTCTATATGTATTATATTGGTCTATATAGATGACATCAACATTGTATTGTGCTATTTGTAAGCTTTTACATTTTAAAATTTTACATTTACATTAACATAACTTGGATGGTACTACCAAAATACTGAAAGAAAAAAAAAAAACGAATAATTTTTTTTTATTGGATGAATTATTGCCATAAAAAAGACTGAACAGTATTTTCTAGTGGCAGTGCACAATAAGCAGTGTATCTATGATGCATGTATATACCAGTAGGGGATGTTCTGGTTGTTGCCCTGGGCTGCAGTGGCTCTGTAGATGGTGTTGTAGAGGCCGCAGGCATCGTTGATAATAGTGCTCATGGAGTGCATATTCAATACACACATATTCCCCAGAGTCTGGCAGGCTGTCAGATTGGTAAAAGACTATAGGACAAATCAAAATCAGTGTTAAGTCACATGATTTTATGAGCGGTGTAAATCTCTTACCTCACAATGATAAATCTTAAATTCACCACCACTTGACCATCATTTTGGCACAATTCCCAGAAAGTATTCACACTGTAGACACTGAAAACACAAACGTTTTTTTTTTTCTTTCATCATTTTTCTTTCATCTTTTAGTTTTGGCCAAAAAAATGCACCTTTTACTTAATTACTGTTCTAATTAGGGCTGCATCAGTACTGATACTGGTATCAGGTATCAATACCATGCTCATTTACTTGCTAATGACCAAATGACTCTGGCAGTAAGTGAGAGTCTGCTTGCACAGTGAAGAGTGCACATGCTGTGGGGGTCATACACAAAGTCAATGGTAATTTTAAACATTCCAATTTGGCATGTTCCAGTAAGGTATACAATGTGTGATTTTAGCCCATTTTAAAGCACGCACAAACACAATCACAACCACTTCCCCAATATGGGTGAACACACAGTGACTAACAGACCAATCAAAAAGTCAACATTTGCGGTACCAACATCCATATATTCCAATGTTACTCTGTTCGACTGAATAGTGCTGTGAGGTCATTTGTAAGGCGTTTCTAAAATAGATTGTGGAGAACCATGTACATTACTGCCTGCTTTTAGTTTCAGGGAACAGTGTAGCATGTCTGTAGGGGCTGTGCTTCTCACACCATGTCATTCAGACCAAACGTTTATGTACAGTGTGAGCATCTAAGGCTTTGTTCATCACAATGATTCAAACATAAAGTGTGCATTATTACTAGGTAAGATTTCTAAAATTGCACTGTGTATGCCTGGCTTTAGAAGACATTCAACTACAGCTTAACCAACCAATGAAAAGACTTCAATAAGACATAAAACTTGACAAGTGAGCTCCTCAGATTAGCCTCAGATGTGATTCCTGTTCTCACTGTGCTATAGAGACTGTTGTTAAGAAAGAAAGCATGAGAACAAAACTATGAATGTTCATACTTAAAGCTGTAAACATGTACGTGTACGCCGTATGTAAGAACTGATCTTAATGCTTCCAATTTTATTAAACTGCAATTGATTCTAACATTCACAATGCAATGCAGTCATGTTCTGATCCATGCTCTGAAAACACTAAAACAGCAGTGTTTTTTTCACAAAATCCTATAGCTTAAAGCACGGTGCCCAAAATGTGGGCCGCAGGCCAATGGTGGTCCATGAGGAAGTTTGATTCAGACTATCAGAAAATTACCCTAACCCCACCCCTTCTGACAGTGAGAAATCAAAGACATACAATATATAACTTATATATATTATATAATATTCCTTTAAAAATGTATTCTTAAAATGTAGCGTATTGCATTTTGGCCCAACAAGACAATAAGTTTACACACTGGGCCCAGTTTAATAGGAATAGGGACAAAATTTAAATCAAGTTTTCCATTTGCAGATGTAGTCACAACCAGTCAAGACACGTTTAAGCCTAAATGTTGCTTCTGTAGTTTAGCAAGCTACTAGGCTAACACTGTTAACACTTTTTGGGGGGATTTTTTACCCAACTCTCTCCCCAATTATTTTGAAAAAGAATTATTAGTCATTTCCAATTCCACCCGCTAGTTAGGACTTCCCCAATCACACGATACTGTCAATGCTAGGAGGGTGAAGGTTAGCACAGGCTTCCTCTGAGACCTCTGAAAACACAACTTCTTTTTGAACAGCTGCGCTGAGTAGCTTTGCACTGAGTGATGGGGGGAGAAGGAGCGAGGCCAAATGTGCTCTCTTGGACTCCCGGTTACAGATAACTGTAGCATCACTCGCAATCTCCAGATGATAGGGTCAACGCTTACACGGTTGCGCCACTCGGGAGCCTATTGTTAACACTTTTAAAAACTGTATTATTACAATTTGGCTCAAAAAGACAATAAGTTTAGACACTTCTGACACTATGGGCCTGGTTTTAAAGGTTTTAGGGACCTAATTTGGGAAGTGGGTGAGTCAAATTTACCAAGTCTTCTACTTCCAACTCTAATCAAGCCCAAGCATTCTTTAGTGAGCTATGAGGCTAACGTTGCTAACAAATACTAGAACTCAATTGTCCCCTAATAGCCCAAAGCATGTCAGTAAAATTACATCTCCAAAATTTCTCTAAACTTGTTCAGACTGCATCCAGATCTTCATTAAGGTTGCACGCACTTGAGAATGTGGTTTACAGCATAGTATAACTTTTTGATGTATTAAGTATCTGAAAGTATTGCATTGCTAAGGCTTATGAACAGCTCTGTCCACAATTTTGGAGGGTCTGTAAAGAGACATGCATCAGTTCGTAATGATTTTCAGGCAAGTTCTGCTGCCAAAGTTGCCAGCTGTGTTCCTTGAGCTTGAGCTTCACATGCATGCACATCACATAGACAGATTACGTGTGAATTTTCTGTGACTTGCTTATGTGGTTTCTGAAATTTTTTTTAAGAGTGTGCTTCTTTTTTAGGGTTAAAAGTATTTTAGAAATCACCCCTTTCTTTCCTACACAGTAAACACTGGTACAAAACTACAGAAATTATCAAATAGTAAGAGAGAAATAATCAAATAGTAAGTCTAGTCACTTAATGAGATGGCTGGGTCTGCATTCCTTAGCAAGCACTTTATCACAAACCATACATCTTTAGCCCTGTGCTAAAAACATTTAAGTTTAGCACTCACTCTGATAATTCAGTCAAGACCCACCCATCAGTAATGAGCTTACCCAATAGAAGTTTATAATCAATCGCTATTTTCTTCAGGGGACTGGAACAAAAGTCAAGCAGGTATGGGTGACCCTGATTTGAGGTGGTTTTGAAAGGACCGTATAGTTCAATAAAATGTTAATGTTATCTGGTTAATCTGTTTTTTTCTTTGTAACTCTGAGCAACAAGTGACAGTATATTGACTGAGGAACATTTCTCTTTTCAGTATTTTTCATAGCTTGTATTTTTCTTCCTATTTGCAAAACCATAAGTGTACAAGGACAAACAATGTGAGAAATAAGCATCAGAGCATCACTCGCACATCAAATTTTAAAAAGTGTGGGCTGTAATAATCAGATCGCCACCCAAGGGACTAAGTTTCCATATGGGGGAAAAAAAACATTGAAGGTACTTCAACTTTCTTAAAGCTACACTATGTATTTTTGAGGATTTTGGGGACCTATCTGGTGGAAATGTGTAATTGCATGCATTGTGTGGACATTTTGTAAAATCATGTGTGCTTCTGAGTCCTTCCCCAATTAGATGAATCTGGTGATTGCAAGCTGCATGAAAGTCTAAACTTAGTGAACAACATGTCTTCCACAGATGTTTATCAGTCAATTGAAGTAAAAATAAAGTTTCAGATCCTGCATGAAGTAATAAAGAAAAGAAAAGGAACATTATACCAACAGTAAAATATTGTGGTGGTAGTGTGATGGTCTGTGGCTGTTTTGCTGCTTCAGGACCTCGAGGACTTGCTGTGGTAAATGGAACCATGAATACTGCTGTCTACCAAAAAAATTCTGAAGGAAAATGTCCGGCCATCTATTTGTGACCTCAAGCTAAAGAGCTCTTGGGCTCTGCAGCAGGACAATGATCCAGAACACATCAGCAAGTCCACCTCTGAATGACTTGAGAAAAACAAAATTAAGACTTTGGAGTGGTCTAGCCAAAGTCCTGACCTGAATCCAATTGAGATGCTGTGGCATGACCTTAAATTGGTGGTTCATGCTCAGAAACCCTCCAACAATTCTGCAAAGATGAGTGGGCCAAAATTCCTCCACAGCGCTGTAAAAGACTCATTGCCTGTTATCGCAAACGCTTAATTGCAGTGGTTGCTGCTGTAATTATTAGGTTTAGGGGCAATCACTTTTTCACACAGGGCCCACTAGTTTTGGATTCCCTTACTTTTTCCCTTAATAATAAAGACCTTCATTTATAAACTGCATTTTGTGTTTACTTGTGTTATCTTTGTCTAATATTTACATTTGTTTGATGATCTGAAACATTTAAGTGTGACAAACATGCAGAAGAAAAAGAAATCAGGAATGGGGCATACACTTTTTCACACCACTGTAATAAAGACTTTGTGAAAAAAAAAGTCATTTTCATGAAACTAAAATTTGCATGTGTTTGCATGTGTGTTTATGCACACTTACCAGACATGCAGCTGCAGAGGAATACAGGAAGCCAGAGAACCATACAGATGGAACAGCAAGGCCCTAAACCACAAAGGTTATTTTATAAGCAGCATTTCATTCAACCTCATATGTGACCTCCCTGTATTAACTGCAGTTAAGTGCAATTTAAACAAATACATGCTAGGGACATCAAAGACAAATCTGGCACTTGTACACCTACTTATTAATGCAGTTATCTAATCAACCAATCATGTGGCAGCAGTGCAGTGCATAAAATCAAGCAGATATGGGACAGTAGCTTTAGGTAATGTTCAACCATCAGAATGGGGAGAAAATGTCAGCATTTTGTGATTTTGACCAAGGATAATTGTTGGCTCCAGATGGGCTGGTTTGAGTATTTCTATAACTGCTGACCTCCTGGGATTGCCATGCATAACAGTCTCTGGAGTTTACTCAGAATGGTGCAATAAAGAAAAAACGTCCACTGAGCAGCAGTTCTGTGGATGGAAACGCCTTGTTGATGAGAGAGCTCAGTGGCCAGACTGGTTCAAGCTGAAAAGTGAAATTTTAAGGCTGATGGACTGCAACAACAGAAGACCATCTCAGGTTTGACTTCTGTCAGCCAGGAACTGAAAGCTGAGGATGCAGTAGGCATTGGGTCACCAAAACTGGACAATTGTAGACTGGAAAAATGTATGTAGTCGAGTCTTTCTAAAAATGTATAGACTGATGAATCTCAATTTCTGCTAAGGCACCTAGATGGTAGGATCATAATTCAGCATCATCAGCATGAATTCATGGACCAAACCTGCCTTTAATACCATACCTGTTAATACCAATCAATTGGCTTGAATGCCACAGACTACTTGAGTATTGGTGCTGACATTGTGCATCTCTTCATGGCTGCATTTAACCCATCTTCTAAAGGCTACTTCCAGCATGATAATGCACCATGTTACAAAGCAAAAGCCATCTCAAACTGGTTTCATAAAATCCAGTGTTCCTCAGAGAAGACCTAACGATTTCTGGGAACTAAAAATGCATGTCTGTAATTTTTCAATGAATTTAATTTCAATGAAACAGAATTGTGCTTGTATTTAAATGCTGTAAGTACTAAGGCCTTTACACTGAGCACAATTTATTTGTGCAATTTATTCAGACCAGACTAAATGAATTCAATGTATCTAAGTTACTAGCATACCAAAACACATTTTTTTTTGGATGACAATGATAAAACAACACTATTTTAATATCTGTTTGTTTTTTGCAAACTTTAGCTAGCAACAAGAACTCAATCATGGTCGCCTGATGGCATGATCACGAACGTCAAAAGGAACGAGAATCTCGAACAGGAGCTCAAACTGGGATAGGAACATCGAGTTAAAGCCTATGTGGAATAACCTAAAGATTCAGCTTCTGAATTAATCGATGAAGCCCTTCAAATCACTTTTCTCTTTTCCAAAATGAAGAGTAACCTCTCCAATGTTAGAATACAAAAATACAGGTGAATCTATGGTGTGAGGTGGATAGTTTTCAAACTTGTTCTTGGCAATATGTTTGAGGTGAGCAAACCACAACATGCTTATCATATGAAAGTACCCTTATTTCAAAGTGCTTCTTTTTGCCTCTGCACTGGAGTAAAATAAGCTAATGTGGCTAATTAATGAAAATCTATGTCACCCAGAATAGCGCCACTGCAAAACTAAGAAAGCAATCTCTGAACACTAAATATGTTCTGCCAAATTGACTACCTTTGAGGTTAGAGGAAAACTGTAAATTAGATTTTATGTTTGGTTAATCACACCTTCAATATTATTATGAAAAATATAAATTCAGTGAGGTGTGTCCAAACTTTCCATTAGTACCATTCAATATCAGGCACTTACCAGCTGAGCAAAGCTGACGGTGGGCACGACCGAAGTGGGCAGGCTACTGGAAGCAAAGCACATTCCTCCAGCCTGCACACAAAAAAAACTTCAATCCCTATCTGACAACAGCTCCACACTCTCTCAAAATACAGCTGCAAGGTCTAGCCTGTTTATACTTAGCTACTTCATGCGTCCCAGGCTGGCTGGATAGCTACCTGATCCTGAAAAAATTGAGTGTAAATGCAACTAAGACGCATTGCAGATGAACTGCTATCCGATCCCTCAAACTACTTCAATAGATTCCAGAAGAAAATTTCCAGGATTTCCATGCAGCAGGAAAAACAGCCTTGATGCCTGTCCAATGTATGTAGATGGGTTTAAATTAAATAAATAATAGTACATAAGGATATATCTTAACTTGATATTGTCTATATATTGGGATTTAAATTTCTCACCAGGATGTTGGGAGACCCACACATGCATGACTGAGACATGCTGATGAAGGAGTCCTGACATCTCACGCACCTAGACAGACAGACAGACACACACACACACACACAAGATTAACACTCACTAAAGAGAGAGAGGGAAAATAAATTTAGATAATTCAATAATATTGTACTAGAAGCACTGATTTCTAATATAATGTACATAATTTAGAAATATATAAATATACAATCAATTACATGTGTTTTTCCTTGTGTATAGTCTGTTTAATAGATATACATTATTTTGCCAAAGGTAGTCACTTAACAGTTTCAAATCTTCTGGGAAGGTTTTCCACAAGGTTTAGGAGTGTGTTTATGGGAATTTTTGACCATTCTTCCAGAAGATGTGAGGTCAGACACTGATCTGGACGAGAAGGCCTGGCTCACAGTCTCCACTCTAATTCATCCCAAATGTTCTATCGGGTTGAGGTCAGGACTCTGCAGGCCAGTCAAGTTCTTCCACACCTAACTCAACCATGTCTTTATGGACCTTGCTTTGTGCACTGGTGCGCAGTCATGTTGGAACAGGAAGGGGCCACCCACAAACTGTTCCCACAAAGTTGGGAGCATGTCCAAAATCTCTTGGTCTGCTGAAGAATTAAGAGTTCCTTTCACTGGAACCAAGGGGCCGAGCCCAACTCCTGAAAAACAACCCCACACCATAATCCCCCCTCCTCCAAACTTTACACTAGGCACAATGCAGTCAGACAAGTACCGTTCTCCTGACAACCACCAAACCCAGACACGTCCATCGGATTGGCAGACGGAGAAGCATGATTCATCACTCCAGAGAACATGTCTCCACTGATCTAGAGTCTAGAGGCGGCGCTTTACAACACTGCATTCAATGCTTTGCATTGCGCTTGGTGATGTAAGGCTTGGCTGCAGCTGCTTGTCCATGGAAGCCCATTCTATGAAGCTCTCTACGCACTGGTCTTGAGCTAATCTGAAGGCCATATGACGTTTTGGAGGTCTCATTGACTCTGCAGAAAGTTGGCGACTTCCGTGCACTATGAGCCTCAGCATCTACTGACCCCACACTGTCATTTTACATGGCCTAACACTTTGGTGAGTTGCTGTCGTTTCCAATCTCTTCCACTTTGTTATAATACCACCAGTTTACTGTGGAATATTTAGTAGTGAGGAAATTTCATGACTGGACAGGTGGCATCCTATCACGGTACCACACTGGAATTCACTGAGCTCCTAAGAGCGACCCACTCTTTCACAAATGTTTGTAGAACCAGTCTGCATGCCTAGGTGCTTGGTTTTATACACCTGTGGCTATGGAAGTGATTGGAACACCTGAATTCAATTATTAGGATGGGTGAGTGAATACTTTTGGCAACATAGTGTATTATATACAGATTTAAAAGCTTGCAAATGTAGACTATTTATCAGTAATATTTTACAAAATTATCAACATTTATTTTTCTATCAGACTTTCTAGCAAATAACTATTAAGCAGTTGCAAAAACCATAATAGAAACATTTTGTAAAGAAAAAAAAAATCAAGGAAGCAAGCCATCCTTCTTTTCAATAGGCTGCAAAAAGAAATGGGAAGCCAAAAAAAAGAATGTCTGCACAGTTGGTAAAATATATGAAATTCTTGCAGGAAACATGTACATCTACAGGTGACCGAGGTGAAAAATATAATATCACAATATTTCAAGATTTTCATACTAAATCTACAACCCCAATTCCAGTGAAGTTGGGACATTGTGTAAAACATAACTAAAAACAGAAAACAATGATTTGCAAATCCTTTTCAACCTATATTCAAATGAATACACTACAAAGACAAGATATTTAATGTTCAAACAGATAAACTTTATTGTTTTCTGCAAATATTCACTCATTTTCAATTTGATACCTGCCACACGTTCCAAAGAAGTTGGGACAGGGGCAACAAAAGACTGGGAAAGTTGAGGAATGCTCAAAAAACACCTGTTTGGAACATTCCACAGGTGAACAGGTTAATTAGAAACAGATGAGTGTCATGATTGGGTATAAAGGGAGCATCCCTGAAAGGCTCAGTCGTTCACAAGCAAGGGTGGGGCGAGTTTCACCACTTTGTGAACAACTGCGTGAGCAAATAGTCCAACAGTTTAAGAACAATGTTTCTCAACGAGCTTTTCATCATCTACAGTCCATAATATCATCAAAAGATTCAGAGAATCTGGAGAAGTCTCTGCAAGTAAGCAGCAAAGCAGAAAACCAACATTGAATGCCCATGACCTTCGATCCCTCAGGCGGCACTGCATTAAAAACCGACATCATTCTGTAACGGATATTACCACATGGGCTCAGGAACACTTCAGAAAACCAGTGTCAGTGAACACAGTTCGTCTCTCCATCTACAAGTGCAAGTTAAAACTCTGCCATGAAAAGCGAAAGCCATATATCAACAACACCCAGAAACGCCGCCGGCTTCTCTGGGCCCGAGCTCATCTGAGATGGGCTGACGCAAAGTGGAAAAGTGTCCTGTGGTCTGACGAGTCCACATTTCAAATTGTTTTTGGAAATCATGAACGTCGTGTCCTCCGGGCCAAAGAGGAAAAGGACTGTCCAGATTGTTATCAGCGTAAAGTTCAAAATCCAGCATCTCTGATTGTGAGAGTGTGGGTACTAGACTGGCCTGCCTGCAGTCCAGACCTGTCTCCCATTGAAAATGTGTGGCACATTATGAAGCGCAAAATAAAACAACGGAGACCGTTGACCGAGCAACTGATTTTGTACATCAAGCAAGAATGGGAAAGAATTCCACCTACAAAGCTCCAACAGTTAGTGTCCTCAGTTCCCAAACGCTTATTGAGTGTTGTTAAAAGGAAAGGTGATGTAACCCAGTGGTAAATATGCCCCTGTCCCAACTTCTTTGGAACGTGTTGCAGGCATCAAAATGTTCAAAAAATAAATAAATAAATAAATAAAAATTCAAAATGAGTGAAAATTTGCAAAATAACGTTTAAATTAAATTAAATATCTTGTCTTTGTAGTGTATTCAGTTGAATATAGGTTGAAAAAGATTTGCAATTCATTGTATTTTGTTTTTATTTATGTTTTACACAACGTCCCAACTTCATTGGAATTGGGGTTGTACTTAAAAAGTACAAATTATGCTCACTTTTTAATGAACCTAGCAGTTGGCCTTTTCTTTCGATAAGATAAGATAAGATAAGGCTTTATTGTCATTCGCATCACATGTGGTAAATAGTTAACTCCCAAAGTAACATAAACAATAAATAGAAGGTGCAAATAAAGGGGTGCAAATAACAGCAGCATGAACCACAGCAGCATGAGTACGAGGTAGAAGGTGTACATCTTAATACTGGTAATGTATAAAGTGACATGTATAAAGTGACATGTGTAGGGCTGATATAGTGGGGTCACTGGTTCAGTACAGCAGCAGAGATAAATAAGTGGACATGAAGTGCCATTGCAGTGACGTCTAATTGCAATTTAAGAGTCTTATGGCTTCAGGGAAGAATCTGTTCCTAAGTCTTGTTGTTTTACTCTTAATGCTCCGCAACCTCCTACCTGAGGGGAGCGGAACAAAAATTGTGTGTGCTGGGTGATTGGGGTCCTTCATGATATCAGTGGCCCCTTTTCTGCATCTGGAGGTGTAAATGTCCATGGTGGTGGAGAGGATGACTCCAACAGTCCTCTGTGCAGCCTTCACCACCCTCTGCAGAGCTTTCCTTTCTGCCACAGAGGAGCTTCCGTGCCACACAGTGATGCTGGAGCACAGAACGCTCTCCACCACACATCTGTAAAATGAGGTGAGGACTGAACTCCCGAGTCCAGCACGCCTCAACCTTCTGAGGAAGCAGAGGTGCTGATGTGCCTTCCTGATCAGGCTTTAAGTGTTATTACTCCAGGTAAGATTGTTACTTAGGTGTACACCCAAGTACCTACAGCTGAAGACCACTTCCACTGCAGATCCTCTGATGTGTATGGGGAGGGGAGGGATGGTGTTGCCCCTTCTGAAATCCGCAATCATCTCCTTTGTTTTCTTCACGTTAATGCAGAGATTGTTCTCACTGCACCAACTCTCCAGGTGTTCCACCTCCTGCCTATAGCCAGACTCATCACTATTTGTGATGCATCCAACCACTGCCGTATTGTCTGCAAACTTTACAATATGACAGCCTGGATCGATGGCTGAGCAGTCATATGTGAGCAGTGTAAACAGGAGGGGGCTCAGCACACAGCCCTGAGGGGAGCCAGTGCTGAGGATGATGGTGGAGGAGGAGATGTTGTGGATCCTCACAGACTGCGGCCTGTTAGTCAGGAAGTCCAGGACAAAACTGCAGAGAGTGGTGCTCAGTGCAAGTGTATGGAGTTTGTAAGCCAGGGTCTGGTGAATCATGGTGTTAATGGCTGATGTGAAATCCACAAAGAGCATATGGACGTAAAAATCCTTTTTTTAAAAATACTCTCCAGGTGGGTGAGGGCAGTGTGGACCACAGAGAAGATGGCGTCCTCTGTGGATCAGTTTTTCCGGTACGTGTACTGGTGTGGATCCCCAGTGACGTCAATGTTGGCTTTGATGTGGGTCATAACCAGTCTTTCAAAGCACTTTTCTGACTATCGGGGTGAGGGCTACTGGCTGATAGTCATTCAGTTCTGTCACTGTGGAGCTCTTGGGGACTGGGATGATGGTGGCGGTCTTCAGGCAGGTGGGGACAAGGAGTTGAAGATGTCTGTCAGCACCTCAGAAAGTTGGTCTGCACAGCACTACAGCACACGCCCCGGAATGCCAACAGCTTTGCGGGGATTAATCTTCTTCAGGATCCTCCTCACCTCAGTTTGGGTCACACTGAGGGGCTGTTCTCCAGGTGCTGGAGTGAGTCTGGTGCTGGGGGGTATGTTTGGGTTCTCAAAGCGGGTACAGAACTTATTGAGAGCATCAGGCAGTGAGGGGTCCCTAGTGTATTGTGCATCACTGGTGTTGTAGTCTGTGATGCATTTGATGCCTCACCACATGCTCTGTGGATCCTGGGAAGAAAAATGATGGATCCTGGATCTTCCAGGCGTATGCAGCTTTGGCCCTCTTTACGCCTGCCGTCAGTTCACGTCTAGCTCTCCTGAGTTTCTGTGAATCGCCAGACCTGAAGGCATCATCCCTGACTTTCAGCAGAGATCGGACGTCTGCATTCAGCCAGGGTTTCTGGTTCAGGTAGCACGTCACAGTCCTGATGGTGGTGACATCCTCAACACACTTGCTGATGTATCCGAGGACAGCAGATGTATAATCCACTAGATCCAGCTCCCCATCATGCACAGCAGCATCCCTGAACACCTGCCAGTCTGTGCACTCAAAGCAGTCCTGCAGCACCATCACCATCGCTGGGCCACACAGTGATGGTTTTCTGTGTGGGTCTGGAGCGTCCCAGCGAGGGATGGTACGCAGGGACCAGCATGATGGAAATGTGATCGGAGAGGCAGCACGGCTCTGTATGCGTCACGTATGTTTGTATACACACGGTCCAGTGTGTTATTTCCCCGTGTTGGTATGGTGACGTGCTGATAAAACTTCGGCAGTGTTTGTCAGGTCTATGTGGTTCACACACCGCTGTGTGCTGACGAATTAAATAACGCGGGCGACACTTTACAGTCTGGTATTCTATTGCCTCGGAGCAGTGGCTGTTAACCATAACAGTTTGAGCACCAACCTTTTAGTGCTAAAGATATGCACAATATACATAAAACAGCATGTTTTTATATATTGTGAATTAATTCATTATAAAAACAAAAAATATTGTCATACTGCCCAACACAACTTTCTTTATACACTGCTCAAAAAAATAAAAGGAACACTTAAACAACACAATATAACTCCAAGTAAATCAAACTTCTGTGAAATCAAACTGTCCACTTAGGAAGCAACACTGATTGACAATCAATTTCACATGCCATTATGCAAATGGAATAGACAGCAGGTGGAAATTATTGGCAATTAGCAAGACACACTCAATAAAGTAGAGGTTCTGCAAGTGGGGACCACAGACCACTTCTCAGTACCTATGCTTTCTGGCTGATGTTTTGGTCACTTTAGAATGTTGGTGATGCTTTCACACTCATGGTAGCATGACACAGACTCTACAACCCACACAAGTGGCTCAGGTAGTGCAGCTCATCCAGAATGGCACATCAATGCGAGCTGTGGCAAGAAGGTTTGCTGTGTCGGTCACAAATGTGCATGTGTCTGCACAAACGGTTAGAAAACCGACTCCATGAAGATGGTATGAGGGCCCGACATCCACAGATGGGGGTTGTGCTCACAGCCCAACACCATGCAGAACGCTTGTCATTTGCCAGAGAACACCAGGATTAGCAAATTCGCCACTTGTGCCCTGTGCTCTTCACAGATGAAAGCA
This sequence comes from Pygocentrus nattereri, assembly GCF_015220715.1. Taxonomy (NCBI): domain Eukaryota; kingdom Metazoa; phylum Chordata; class Actinopteri; order Characiformes; family Serrasalmidae; genus Pygocentrus; species Pygocentrus nattereri. The sequence goes on along the minus strand of NC_051234.1, from coordinate 14,393,357 downwards.
GGTTCACACTGAGCACATGTGACAGACGTGACAGGGTCTGGAGACGCCGTGGAGAGCGATCTGCTGCCTGCAACATCCTTCAGCATGACCGGTTTAGCAGTGGGTCAGTAATGGTGTGGGGTGGCATTTCTTTGGAGGGCCGCACAGCCCTCCATGTGCTCGCCACAGGTAGCCTGACTGCCATTAGATACCGAGATGAGATCCTCTGACCCCTTGTGAGACCATATGCTGGTGCGGTTGACCCTGGGTTCCTCCTAATGCAGGACAATGCTAGACCTCATGTGGCTGGAGTGTCTGCAGTTCCTGCAAGATGAAGGCATTGAAGCTATGGATTGGCCCGCCCGTTTCCCAGACCTGAATCCGATTGAGCACATCTGGGACATCATGTCTCGCTCCATCCACCAACGCCACGTTGCACCACAGACTGTCCAGGAGTTGGCAGATGCTTTAGTCCAGGTCTGGGAGGAGATACCTCAGGAGACCATCCGCCACCTCATCAGGAGCATGCCCAGGCGTTGTAGGGAGGTCATACAGGCACGTAGAGGCCACACACAATATTGAGCCTCATTTTGACTTGTTTTAAGGACATTACAAAGTTGGATCGGTCTGTAGTGTGTTTTTCCACTTTAATTTTGTGTGTGACTCCAAATCCAGGCCTCCATTGGTTAATAAATTTGATTTCCATTGATGACTTTTGTGTGATTTTGTTGTCAGCACATTCAACTTTGTACAGAACAAAGTATTCAATGAGAATATTTCATTCATTCAGATCTAGGATGTATTATTTGAGTGTTCCCTTTATTTTTTTGAGCAGTGTATTTAACAAAGCTAAATTTATGTGATCCCCTGTTGTTTTTCCAGAAATTACTCCAATTTACAAAGCTTTTTAAATGTTAGTAATATGATGGATATGGCTGTTGACAGGGAAAGAAACACTGAGTTTCACTGAGTTTATAATATATAGTAGAGAAGTCAGTAAAGGCTATAGAAGGAAGGCTCACCTGCTGCCTTTGGCATCCGGGGCGGATAAAGCTGGGACTGTTCCATTGCAGGCCTCACATACAGCTTCTTCTAGAAGAGTCCCGTTCACATTTCGTTCCACTGACAAAACAATGATGAATATACTGATTAATTATCTATAGTCTTCTTACTAGAGCTGAAATATCCTTTCCGCTTGTATCAAGTGCCACAGTTAAACAAAACGATGAATCAGAGTTAACCTACCAACTAAATCCAGTTTTGAGGAGGAATAAAATAAACCCAAAGTTCAGCATGAAAGATCTATTCATTCAATGACAGTGCAAGAGCATGAAATGTTCATTAAGAATAGCCTTTATACAGTTTTTTTAGCTTTATTTTATTTTTAATTACAACTTCATTTCCAAAAAAGTTGGGATGCTGTGAAAAAGTAAATAAAAACAAAATGCAATGATGTGCAAATGATTTAAACCCTGTATTTAACTGAAAATAGAATAAAGATGATATATCAAATATTGAAACTGAATTTTTTTTCCCCCAAATATATGCCCATTTTGAATTTGATGCCAGCAACGTGTTCCAAAAATGTACTTTAAAAAAAAATCTGGTGGTTAATTAGCGACAGGTCCGTAACACGAATGGGTATAAAATGAGCATTCCAGAGAGGCTTTCAGAAGTAAAGGTGAGAAGGGCTTCACCACTCTGGTGAAGACTGGACAAGGAAATAGTGCAACAATTCAAGAAAATGTTTCTCAACAAAAAATAGCAAAGAACTTTTGCTTTTCACCATCTATGGTACATAATAACATTCAAATATTCAGAAAAAATAGTATATGCTGGCCATGATCTTTGGGCCCTCGGATAGCACTGTATTAAAAATAGACATGATTCTATAGTGGAAATCACTGCATGGGCTCAAAAAAACTTTCTGAAAAACACTGTCTATGAAACTCTTAAGCACAAAGAAGAAACCATATATATATATATATATATATATATATATATATATATATATATATATATATATATATATATATATATATCTGTGATCCAGAAATGCTGCCACTGGGCCTGGGCTCATTTAAAATGGGATGGGAAGTGGAAAAAATATATTATACTTATATTAAGTATAATATATATATATTGTATACTTATATTAAGTATAATATATATATATATATATATATATATATATATATATATATATATATATATATATATATATATATATATATATATTATACTTAATATTAATGGTATTACAGTATTCAAGTATATTTACTGTGTGTGTGTACATATACACTGCTAAAAAAAAGGGAACACTCAAATAACACATCCTAGATCTGAATGAATGAAATATTCTCATTGAATACTTTGTTCTGTACAAAGTTGAATGTGCTGACAACAAAATCACAGAAAAATCATCAATGGAAGTCAAATTTATTAACCAATGGAGGCCTGGATTTGGAGTCATGCACAAAATTAAAGTGGAAAACCACACTACAGGCTAACCCAACTTTCATGTAATGTCCTTAAAACAAGTTAAAATGAGGCTCAATATTGTGTGTGGCCTCCACATGCCTGTATGACCTCCCTGCAATGCCTGGGCATGCTCCTGATGAGGTGGCGGATGGTCTCCTGAGGTATCTCCTCCCAGACCTGGACTAAAGCATCCGCCAACTCCTGGACAGTCTGTGGTGCAAGGTGGCGTTGGTGGATGGAGTTGGTGGATGCCAATCCTGGTGTTCTCTGGCAAATGCCAAGCGTCCTGCACGGCTGTGAGCACAACCCCCATCTGTGGACGTTGGGCCCTCATACCATCCTCATGGAGTCGGTTTCTAACCATTTGTGGCCTGCTGGAGGTTATTTTGCAGGGCTCTGGCAGTGCTCCTCCTGTTCCTCCTTGCACAAAGGCGGAGGTAGCGGTCCTGCTGCTGGGTTGTTGCCCTTCTATGGCCTCCTCCATGTCTCCTGGTAGCGCCTCCAGCCTCTGGACACTACGCTGACAGACACAGCAAACCCTCTTGCCACAGCTCGCATTGATGTGCCATCCTGGATGAGCTGTACTACCTGAGCCACTTGTGTGGGTTGTAGAGTCTGTCTCATGCTACCACGAGTGTGAAAGCACCACCAACATTCTAAAGTGACCAAAACTTCAGCCAGAAAGCATAGGTACTGAGAAGTGGTCTGTGGTCCCCACCTGCAGAACCACTCCTTTATTGAGTGTGTCTTGCTAATTGCCAATGACTTCCACCTGTTGTCTATTCCATTTGCACAACAGCATGTGAAACTGATTGACAATCAGTGTGCTTCCTAAGTGGACAGTTTGATTTACTTGGAGTTATATTGTGTTTTTTGAGCAGTGTATACACACACACACACACACACACACACACACCGCATTCCAAATTATTATGCAAATGATATTTTCCTGATTTTCCTAAATACTGATAACAGTATATTCTTCAAAAATAAAAAAAAACTCAATATGCACTGTTCCAAATTATTCTGCACAGCAGAGTTTCAAAACATTTTATAGGTTGTAAAGGACTGAAAATGGTCATTTGTTGAATTTGCAGCATTAGGAGGTCACATGCACTGAAATCAAAAGCTATTTCAATCAAAAACATCCTAACAGGCCAAGTTACATGTTAACATAGGAACCCTTCTTTGATATCACCTTCACAATTTTTGCATCCATTGAACTTGTGAGTTTTTGGAGAGTTTCTGCTTGAATTTCTTCGCATGATGTCAGAAAAGCCTCCCAGAGCTGCTGTTTTGATGTGAACTGCCTCCCACCCTCATAGATCTTTTGCTTGATGATACTCCAAAGGTTCTCTATAGGGTTGAGGTCAGGGGAAGATGGTGGCCACACCATGGGTTTCTCTCCTTTTATGCCCATAGCAGCCAATGACACAGAGGTATTCTTTGCAGCAAGAGATGGTGCATTTTCATGCATGAAGATGATTTTCCCCCAGAAGGCACGGTTCTTCTTTTGTGTACCATGGAAGAAAGTGGTCAGTCAGAAACTATATACTTTGCTGAGGTCATTTTCACACCTTCAGGGACCCTAAAGGGGCCTACCAGCTCTTTCCCCATGATTCCGGCCCAAAACATGACTCCGCCACCTCCTTGCTGACATCACAGCCTTGTTGGGACATGGTGGCCATCCACCAACCATCCACTACTCCATCCATCTGGACCATCCAGGGTTGCACAACACTCAACATCAGTAAACAAGACTGTTTGGAAATTAGTCTTCATGTATGTCTGGGTCCACTGCAACCATTTCTGCTTGTGAGCACTGGTTAGGGGTGGCCGAATAGTAGGTTTATGCACCACAGCAAGCCTTTGAAGGATCCTACACCTTGAGGTTCGCGGGGCTCCAGAGTCACCAGCAGCTTCAAATACCTGTTTGCTGGTTTGTAATGGCATTTTAGCAGTTGCTCTCTTAATCCGATGAACTTGCCTGGCAGAAACCTTCCTCATTCTGCCTTTATCTGCTCGAACCCATCTGTCCTCTGAATCAGCCACAAATCTCTTCACAGTGCGATGATCACGCTTAAGTTTTCGTGAAATATCTCATGTTTTCATACCTTGTCCAAGGCATTGCACTATTTGATACTTTTTGGCAGCAGAGAGATCCTTTTTTTCCCATGTTGCTTGAAACCTGTGGCCTGCTTAATAATGTGGAACATCCTTCTTAAGTAGTTTTCCTTTAATTGGGCTCACCTGGCAAACTAATTATCACACGTGTCTGAGATTGATTTCAGTGATCCAAAGAGCCCTGAGACACAATACCATCCATGAGTTTAAGTGAGAAACAAAAAAATTTATCTTTATGACACTTCAATCCAATTTGCATAATAATTTGGAATGTGGTGTATGTATATGAGACATCAGAGTTCTAAATATATAGTTGAGTAAAGTCAAAGATTATATAGGGAAAGACCATTTTTAAGGTGAACCAAGATCATTGGGATGAACAAAAGTACAGATCCTGTCTGCTATGTTTTGCCATTAAGTAAACTTTTTTGTGTTTTATAGAAGAATATTATGATTTTATGTATGTACAACTGTTGAAATCTGTGTTTGCTAGTCATGTACAGGCTATTAGCATTTTGAGTTATGTTCAAAATGAGTTAATTCCATCCATCCATCCATCCATTTTCTAAGCCAATCTCTGTCAGGGTCGCGGGTGACTTAAATTGTTATGCAAAAAATTTCAGAGGCACTATTATTGTATTGGTAATGAGCTCCAACACCTGTCCAATAATTAGTCACGCTTAATGGTGAGAGGCCCCATCAATCCATACAGCCATTACATCATATATACCAGTCATACCATTATATCATGTGAACTATTTACAACATTTCCCAGCAGTCACAAACCACAATAGGACAAAACCTGGGAACTTTTAAAAAATCACTATACCACAAATTGATTAAAAAAAAACATAAATTAGCCTAGGTTCCATATCTGACACATTTATTTTTCATACGTTTTTTTGTTTATCTTAACGAGATACAATCTTTTCATACTTTAAATTTTACATAAAATTAACATTTTGTATAATTTTTCTCCCACCTTACATCAAGGGGGATTATTCTCTGTTCTGTGTATATTTCCAACATCACGTCATTACATACCTCACTTATCATTTAGACATGTACTGATTTCTAATACTACTCAGAATACTTTATATTATGCAATTCAAGTGCAATTTGATTTGTGTAGGTTTACTAAAGTTTCATGGAAGTCTCACAGTGTAAAGAAAACCTAAATTACTCACCCAGAATGCTGCCTGTAGGGCACTCACATTTACCATCCTCACCCACGCTGCCTGAACATCGGATACACTCATAGCCATCCTGAGTAACACCCTGTGGAACACAGCCGGATATTGTAACTGTTTCAGTGTATATCATGGGTGCTTGTTAGTTGATGTGAACATTGAACAGATAAACTGATACCGGTTTGGAGACAGGACACTTTTGACAGGTGATTGATGCTCCATTGTTGGTCAGTACTTTGAAACCTGTTTGGCACTCGCAGTTCAAACCTGTTTCAGAGAAAACATAAGAACATATAAAACAATATACCAGCACCCCAAACATGCAAGCAAAAAGCATATTCACATGTAAAACATCACATATATTTGATTGCTTTGAAATAAACACAATTTCTACAGAAAACAAACATAAATATGGCATTTTAGCTAATTGTAATGTATAATGTATATTAATTACAGTTTAGCATATTGAAATCATATTGAAACATAAAATATCTAAAACATAAGATATAAGAGGTGCCAAACTTTTGCACAAGCCACATTTTGCATTTTATATCCACCCCCCCCCCCAATATGTTAAATTCAACAAATAAACAGTAACTGTGCATTAAAATGCGCAGAAGTGTGTTTACTCTAGAAGATGTGTTAACTTATTTTCACTTACAATATGAACAAAACGTCATTTGACCAGGGGTGCCCAAACCTCTGTACACAACTGTATACTCAACAGGGATTTCATTAGAAACTCCTATTATATCAACACTGAGGCTGATACAATCATACTAGCACCAACACACTACCAAGCCATTACTATGTCAGTGTCACTACTGTGCTCGAGTGACCAACAAAATAATAAGTGGGGATCCCCTTACACTGATTTATCCACTCACTGTTGGAAGAATGTTAAGAATGGTCCACCACCCAAAAACATCTTGCAGGCAGCATTCAGCACAACAATGCATTCAATTGGCCTCATTCACCAACCGTTCCTACCTGCACAGTTTTCACAAAGATTCTGACATTCATCAATGTTTTCTTATTTAGCATTTGTTCTTAGGTAAGAACAGAATCTGTGCACGATCAAGAGTGTGTGAAAAGTTCTGTGGTTTAAGAACATGTCATGAATCTGATGTAGACTTTATCTTAGGACCTTTGCTAATATTGATGAATGAGGCCCAATGAGTGGATGTACAGTGTGGGTGTTTAACATTAGCAGAAAGTGAGAGTATCTGATTTAGGTCTGATATAAATCTGTTCTATCCCAAATTTGTCAAAGATTAAGAGATTTAGCACCTGTAAACCTAAATATGTGGTATATACTACCACTACTGTCACACTAACATTAACATATATATACAAAAAATAAAAATAAATAATAATAATAGTAATAATAAAAAAGTCCTAGTGATTTTTAGTCAGTGGAATAGGCAAATGTAAAGAAGGAAATTTCAGATACAATATTTGGAATACAGGATACAGGAATTAAATTGTCAAAGGGTAAACAAAGTCTTTCAAAGTGGCTTGATGTTAAATGATTTATTGTAGATAAGCTTACTGACTCAGATTTTTTTTTACAGTGGTGCTGATAAGAATGAGGGGTTGTGATGTCTACAACAGTAAAAGGTGCAGTGCAGTGGGCCTTCAGGACCTAGGTCTACAACAAACATATTGCCATTTTATTTACTGTCCAGAACCTTTAGTTAACCTACACATGTCTTGAGGTTTTATATGTAATGTTGATAATGATAAAACAGTGATAAATGTTTAAAAAAAAAAACTTTTCTTTGGGTTTTACTTTTCCCTGCATGCATCTCATCACCATTTACAAAACAATCGTAAAAGTAATGTCTCAGACATCAGGCACTTTATTTTCCATACTAACATCAAATATTTCACAACTGTAATTATAATTAAATTGTCTGTTATATGCTACTGCAGCTTGACAAAAACGTGTCCTTGCAAATTTAATGGGAATTATTTTACATTTCTGAATAATTCAGTCCTTGTTGGGACATAAACAGAGTCATTCAAAGTGGTTTAATGTAATATGGTTCATTGTAAAGAAACTTACAGCCTCTGATTTCTTTACAATGGTCGAGATAAGAACGAGAGGTCTCCGTATTTACGACACAAACAGAGCTATTTTATTTACAATCGAAAACCACCAGTGAACCTATACAAACCTTCCGAGCTTTCGTATGTGGTAAATTTGAAAATTAAGTATGATGTGCCTTTCTGCCATGAATGGATTAACAGAAATTTAAAGACAGAACTTTATCACATAAAATGTCAGACATCTCGCAGCATAAACCTAAGCATTTTGAGGGAGCTGTTAGAGGTAGACGTCTGGTTCCTACCACCATAAAAGTAAACAAATTCTGTAAGTTTCTCTAGAACCGACCATTCACGCCAAATCACTCTGAATGACTTTGTTCACATTTCAGCCTTTTAACAACTAACGTTAAGTTAATTGTGTCGAATTTTCTGAAATTTTGAACTCAAATTCCTGAGTGAACGTTTTCTTGGCAATAAATTAATAGTGGTTCATTACTGTTGCATAAAAATACTAACGTAAATGCCATGGATGGGTTTTAATGTACAGCAGCAAGCTGTGGTTTATAATGACCAAACCTCTTATCAAAACTGAGTTAGCTAACCTAGCTAGCTAGCGCCGCTAACCTGTTTACAATAGGGACCGTTAGGCTAACGTTAGCCAACAACGAAATGTGAGGTTCATGCCTCACGCTTAGGTTTATTAACATTTGCAATTGATAGAAGCTTCATTTAATTCATGACAGCTAGCTAGCTAGCTACCAAAAAGCAAACCCCGACATTTGGAGACACCTTTATAGCCAGATAGTGGCAATGCTTTGCTAGCTGGTGTTACCCGATTTGCCGCTGATTTGATCCGCTCCACATTTCGCACAAGATAAACTCGAAATATCGAAGTAGCCTCCAACACCGCAGTCCGACGGTTTCGAGAAAGCGATAGAAAACTGTTCACAGGTATGGAGATTTGATTTCAACAATAATACTAAAAAGCAGCCGAAGACGAGCTGTGAGTGTAGCGTCCCCGTCGCCATGGTGCAGACACCACTGCCCCGCCTCTTCCTGTGGTCCGCAAACCAGTTTTGTTTTTTCTTTTCCCTTCAGTTGCGTCGTTGGAGTGTTTATATCTCGACCGTTATTTTACAGACGTTATAACTAATTTCCTATCTTATTAACATTTAATATTCTCATACTCACAAATGTGTAACCCTAGCTTTTGTCGTCACGCCATACATTTAACAGACTCTTCTTGTTTTGGGGTTTTATTGCGAGCTGAACCGAGTATGTTTTTATTTTTTGTGGGAGTAAGTTAACTAACTAAATCAGGTGAAGATTACGTAAATTAGTATTTGGTTCATAAATGTCGTTCCCATTTCTCCTTTCCACCCCACACTGTCTTACAAGACAGACTGTGTATCTCGTAAATGCGTCAAAGAAAATATGGCTGCAAAACAGCCCATTTTGAATTCGTTACACATTAAAGAGCAAAAAAAAAAGATTTATTTTAAATAAAAGTTTGGTGTAGTATATAAACACTGTTTACTTTTCAAAGCATGCCATTCACTCCCCAGTTTGTACAGACCATGCATGGAAGCTGATAAATAGCTTGGAATTCAATATTTTTGTGATATCACAAAAAATCATTTACATACATCCAGCTTTTTTGCTTTTTGGTACATAAACCCACAGATTTATGTCATTTGGCAGATACTATTATTATATATATTACATTGTTACACAGGTAGGTGAAAGTAGTGTTAGAAGTCTTGTCCAAGGACTGTATTGATACAGTGTAAAGTGCTTGCCTAGATGGGATTGAACCTTAGTCTACAATAATAGAAGGTAGAGGTGTTACCCACTACACTATGTCAACCAGGGAAATGTCCACATTTGACATCAGACAAAAGAAATCCAAGAGAAATGTAATGTGTTTAGTGCTGTGTTATATGTCATTATATTCAATATTTTGTGTACTGTACTGTATTTATAACATTCTGTTCTTCCTATTTTTGTTTAGCCCTACATGGCTGTGTCTCTCCTGTCACTTGGCATATGTAGGTTGGGCCTAATCTTGGCATCAGTCCAACTCTAAAAGTGTGTTAGTCCATTATTTTAGAAGCTGGTTAGGTGTCTGCTACCTGCATACGAGAAATAAACTTCAATTCTCCAGACATACGGCTAGCTCCCTGGTTTGTGACAGGGTTTGTATTCTTCATCTTAAACCACATAATTGTTCACACCTTTCTGATCTTGAGTGTGCACAGACTCTGTTCTTTCCTATGAACAAATCCCAAATATGAAAACACTGGTGAATGCCAGATCTTGATGAAAACTGCATAAGTGTGTTTCTGTATAAATTTCTTCTTAAGAATGGTTGGTGAATGAGGCCCATTGTATTTACATGTATAAATACATGTTAGTCCTGCAAGTGCACACAGAAGTTAAGAGTGTCTTAGTCTGCAGCCAGAACAATAAGAGTGACAAGTAAAGTACTCGTGTACCTTTACTCAAGCAGACATGTGTATATACTTTATAAATACTATATATTTTATATTTTACTTTACTTTTAATTATACTTTTAATTATTTTAATTGAGCAGTCTATACCTTTAATTTTCTGGAAGCCCTGTGCAGAAGTACTTTGGTTTCTATACCATTCTGGTTGTTCAGCTTACAGAGATTGAAGTGTAGGTGTGTAGGTGTAGTTTACAAACAGTTTGGAGATAAACAGTCAGAAGACTGTTGGGATGAATGTGGAGAAGCTCAGTTATCTCATTCTGCACACACACACACACACACACACACACACACACACACACACACACACACATATGTTTACATTTACAGCATTTGGCAGACGCACAGTTTGATCAATTTACACAGGTAGTCGAAGGTAGTGTTAAGAGTCTTACCCAAGGACTCTTATTGGTATAGTGTAGGGTGCTCAGACGTCTGCTACAATAGTTATTATAACTATTTCCAGACACTTTGTATCCCTAGTATGTCTGATAATCTGATTCTGTAGGCGTGCAATACAGCACATCAGAATCAGAATCTTTATTTGCCTGATATAAAGAATTTAGGTACTACTGGAGTACTGAAGTATAAGAGAATTGAGCAGTAAATATAAATAAGATGTTTACATTTATAAGATGTTTTTACAAGTTTTTATGTTTTATACTTTGTATTTATTTATGTTTTGTACTATATTATTTCTATTACTATATAAACATTTTGTAGTTATCGTATATTTTAACTCCATGTTATTAAAAAAAAAAAAATATATATATATATATATATATATATTTAAAAAGACCAATAATTATTGTTATTTTTTATTTATTATTTAAAAATCGTTCTAGTAATTCCTCTTACGCGCCTTTTGCTCGCCGCTTCCTATAGGCTACTACAGGAAGCGTAGCCCCTTTCCAAGCCTCGCCTGTTCCTATTGGCTACCGAAAACTCATCTTGCTCCTCCCCTTTAAAAGTTGCGGACAGCGCGTTTCAGTCTCTGCAGCACGAGGGGTTTGGTTGAGAAGCGTGGTGACGGTGTAAAAGTAAACAAATATTTCTCGTAAAGCCGGGTCAGTCTCGTCTTTCACGAAAACGTGAAAGGTAAGTTCATTGAGGTGGACATGGGGGTAAAACTTTTCTTCCTCCTTCATTTCTGCCAAAGAGAAGCCTTCTACTCCAACTCCGGCCAGCTGCAGAACAAAGCAGAGAGAGCGAGACAGATTTTTGGGGGTTGCGTTCGGTTTTCTCCGACTGTGTTGCAGAAGAACAGGGCTTTTCGTCCTCGTACGCTACATAAAACTGTAACGGGCGTTTTTTGTGTTTAGGTTTTCCTCAGTTTAATTTTTTGCGTCCTTTTTTTCTCAGCAGGTATCACGTGTTTAGCGAGGCATTCCCGCCATGGTGACCGTGCGGCGTTTGTTGGGCCTGAACGCTGAAGCAGGCTCTGAGGACATTCGCGCATTCTTTCATGGCCTACACATTCCTGAAGGCGGCGTGCATATCATTGGAGGCAGGAGAGGGGAAGCCTTTATCATCTTTACCACAGAGAAGGATGGCCAGCTGGCTATGGAACGTAATGGAGAACTACTTAAAGGATCATCGATCACCCTTCATGTTAGCAGCTTAGCAGAGTTTAAGCGTAAAATTGAGTCACGATTAAGGAAACAAAAACGCTCAGTTGTGGAAAAGAAGGCTGCACAGATGGAAAGGAAGAAGCCAGATGTGAAAAAGGTTGTTGAAAAGGCAGACCTGCAGGTAGCAGCATTGCCAGAATTGGGGACTGCTCTATTGCTGGGAATAATGGCTGCCTTTCAAGGAATTCAGTCGAACAACCAAGAAAGCCAAAGCCAGTCGCTGCCAGCTAGCACCCATCAGCTACCAGCGTCACCCAGGCCACATCAGTCTGGAAACCAAATGATTCAAGGAATGGACCAAACACACCATATTAACAAAGGAAAGGAAAGCATTGCACAACCGATGAGAGTACATACTTTAGAGCATGAGAGCAGTAGTAGAGAGATCAAGGCTCATGAGCCAGGTTATCTTCGTCTTTATGGACTTCCTAATCATGTGACCAAAACTGAGGTGGGCCGGGTCCTTGAGGGTCTGTCTGTACTGGAGGTTATACCCAGTGTTTTTCTAGGCCGGGACTATTGCTGCCTAGTGAAGGTGGCTAGTTTGGAAGAGGCTGAGGAGGGCCTGAAGTACAGCCACAGGACCCTGGAGGATTCCTTTGTGGAGATCAGGATGGCACATGAGAGGATGTGGACATACGCAACGGAGCTGTATGAATGTGGCCAGTGTTCCACATCCTCAGAACCAGACAGAATCTCTCCTGATGGACATTTGTTTCAGACCTCCCTGTACAAAAAAGTGTCAGAAGACCGGTCACTATCAGGATCTCCAAAGCGATACCGTTTTGACTCCCCCCCCCCGACTACAGAGTACTGTGTAATGGTAAAGAACCTTTCTTCCAAGACTACTAAAACTGAGATAAAGGAGCTGTTTTCTTGTTTTCACCTTCCAAACAACAAGATCATCCATCTGCTAAACAAGTGGGGAGAACGAACATCTACTGCTTTCATCATATTTACACATGCAGAAGATTATGCTTCAGCTATGAACATGGACGGTAGCCCTAATGGCTCAAAAACGCTTGTTGTGTCATCTATCACTATGGATAAAATGAGAGAGTTAATGTACAAGGAAAGACATAAAGAAACAAAGAGATCATATTTTCCAGAGAAAGATTGGACTGCTCCGTCTTGTATTTATGCACGAAACTTCCCAGCTGACGTGAGAAAAATTGAAGTGAAGGACTTTTTCTGTTTATACCGCATCAGTGAGGATGACATTACGCTGCTTAAGGATGGCAATGGGAATGGCACTGGGGAAGCACTCATTGAGTTTAATTGTGAACAGGCTGCCAAAGAAGCTCACAGTCTACATGGGGATGTCTTCTTGGGACAAAAAATATTGCTTACCTGCATTTCACCACAGCAGATGAGGAGTATCCTGCAGGAAACACATTGAACCAAGATCCTGAAGAACCTTTCATGTTACATCATTTTTTTTGGAGGAGGGCAGCCAAAATTTTGCTTGTCTCAACAGTGAGTTGTACATATGACTTATACATACAGCATATACATACAGTGGACTCTACTTGGATTACTCTGCATCTGTTCAAATGAGAATATACAAAAGAAATGTAATCTTACATGGGAAATACAGAATCTATCCCAGAATTGTTAGAAAGAAAAAAAAATGCAGTGATGACCAGCGTGATGATTTCAGATCGAATTACTCTACAACTTTCCTTTTTTTTTTCTTTTCAGAAGTTATTTTATAACTTTGAGTGTTAATAGTTGTACATTTGTTTAATGAAATAAACATTCCTTGTATGCCACTATGCTGGGATCATTTGCTTGACTGCAGTTTCTATGTGCATTTGAGGTGATACTGACTGATGTTTTGAATAATCTTTATTTTTGATAGTACTAACAAGTAATGTTTATTAATCAAAAGAATAGTAATACTCACACTGTAAGATAGGCCTTAGCTTGTGTGGGAACGTGGACACCTGAAGTGCCCCTTTTAACAAAGAGGCCTCCAGACATTTGTGAGAACTTGCTAATGCAGCTGTGTGAGACAAGCTGTCCTTGATTTGATGAGAAGCAGTCTCTGAAGTAAGTGGATTTACAATGGAACCAGTCAAAGCTAATGCCCTTGGGAGTGTGGAACGTCAGGATGATAAAAATATGCGTCATATGTTTGGAAATTAAGGTTGCCAAGGGAAAGTGCAAGGTTTGGAGATGATAGATACTTTATTGATCCCGAAGGAAATTTAGCAGCCAGTAGCAGGACAGTAATAGTAATAAGGGTGTAAACAATATAATAAGAAGAATAAATAAAGATGCTATCTACAGGCATATATACAAATAGAAAAATACAAAAATCTGGAATAATATCTATAACCTGAGATGAAAGACGCAGTGCAATAATGTAAAGACATATAATGACAATACTGAATACATAAATATGTGCAGATACCAAAATAAAATGTGGTGTGACCAGATGTGCAAGATGCACAAAAAGGTGTGCAGAAAGCGCAATAGGTGCGGCAAGGTATCCAATTGTGCAGATGGATTAAAAAAAAAAAAAAAAAGTTTAGGGAAACAGCTATTCATCAAGAGCAACAGGCTCATTGTGTTACTGGTCAAGATTGAACAGGAGGTTCTTAATATCTGAATTAATGATGACTGTAACAACATTATTAATTTAAAATGACTTTACAGCAAGTATTTCACAAAGATGATGCCGAGGCACCTTGACCTTCATGTGAGGCCAGATGGAGCAATTTCTCTCAACTTCTTACTCATAGCAGGGTGATTTTGCAGATTTTATTTGTTTGTTACTAAGCAAACTACTAAACTCTCAGGTTTAAGAATGAAAATTGATATATATAATAGATCAAGACAAACTTAAAATGATCCCAAGTGACATTCAAACAATAATGGATGTTAGTTTATCCTTCTGGAGATTTTCAAAAAAGCAAATCATTAAGTAATAGTTACTTCTATCTAGGCCTGCTCTGCAGCTCAGAGCTCATCCTGTCTCATCAACATCCTGTTGAGTCACATACATTCATGCAAAACCACAGAACTGACTAATTTGCATATCAAGGTTGAGGCAACTGGTTGAGGTAAAGCAGAATGTGAGGTGCACATACAGAATGCTCTGACTCTATGCCAAAATGCTGCATCCACTATGAGCCATGACACCACACAGGAAAGATTATTTTAACTTTTTATTGAGATCACTGTAGAAAACATCTTCAAAAACACCTTACAAATATACATTATAACCTTTAAGTAATTTTATAATTGATCAGCAAATTCCTGCATTAGCCTGATAAATGGTGTTTGAATCGTTCCAGGAGAAGTGAGGACAGTAAACATAAAAGCTTTATTCAGAAGCTTGTAGGTATTTTGGTCCTAAAACAAAAAGAAAAATAAAAAAATAAAAACATTTGTACTGAAAAGTACATGAACAGGTTTGGTGAATGTGGGTTGCGAACACATGCAGAAAGCCACAAACAGGCATGACCACTTGAGCTGCTCAGTTGTAAAATCTTGAAGGGCCTACAGGAAGGAAAAGACAAGAGCATGTAATTACGTACTTTTATGCCAGCTGTGTGAATCAAAACACCCTGTTGCATGTCCCTGTGTCAAGAATGTTCCATTTGTGGCATGGAGTTAAAAGTAATGAACCAGTGCAGTCATTATACATGTATCCTTTTTGCTTGGGCTATTCTTATCAAGTTCCTCTGTTTAAGTCTTAAATTGCTTTTTAGGGTCCTTGAGTATATTTACTACTTTTGTGCTCAGTCATGGTGGACACCTCTACAAACACAAGCTGAGCTTGACAGTGGCGTAGCTGAGCAGTTAAGTGATGTTTGTGCAGCTGTTTTACCCGTCATGCTCCCAGAGAATCTGTTGTTGCCATTTGGCGGTAGGCGTGAAGAGAAATTCATATTTCCTAGAGAGCTTGATGGGGCAGAACTGGGCACCTAGAAAACATTTTACAAGCAAAGAGAGGAATCCAAAGGAATGGCAGTTGACCCAATACTTTGCAAAATTTATGCTGCATGAAGTAACAATACAATTAAAAGGAATTCAGTGTACTTGATTGGTGAACAATACTATTACTCACGATGCACGATTACTGGTAATTGTTCCAAGCAAACATCTGATTTATGGCAAACACAGCAGATTAAAAAGCCTAGTTGTACAGATACAAACTTTTTACAACTATTTTTAAAAGAAAAAAATAAAGTTTTCATAAAGCTGTTCAAAGTCAAAATTCACACCACTGCATCTTTACTAAAAATGCAGAAGCAAATCCCTTCTTCCTCTATTTATATCATTCAGTGATCTATTGAACTTCTGCTACTCCTTTAGTGACCAATGTCTGTGTTAGAGAACTTGTCAAACAAGCTCTACTTATTCTAATAAAGCATAATTGTGCATGTTTTGCTACAGTAGTTTACATCTGATATCGTATTTAATTTTTGTCTCAAATTTTCACAATTTTACTGAACTGTGTTATGTCATTGTTGAGGTTATTACCGAAGAGATGCTCCGGAGGCGATATTCCATTAAGACATCTGTGAGCTTCTGTGTGACCTTCAGCACAATTTGAGCATCATCTTCATTTTCAATGCGGAAAGTGTCCTAAAAATACATGGGCAAAAAAAAGATACATGGGCAAAACTTCCAAAGTTTAATGCTGTCAAACTGTATTTGTGTTTCAGGCTGGAAAAAAACTGTACTGAGCACTACCAAGTACCTCTTGAAATTGTAACATATTATCAGCACTACTGTAGCTCTTTAGCATCAGCTACTGGATAGAATTGCCGTTTGATAGCTTCATCTGAAACTAACTTCTAAATTGTCCATAACAAAGTATAAAAAAAATTGTACCAGATATCTGAGAAGTGTTGCAAGTGTGTTGCTGGGCTCTGGTGATTTGGGTCCACCTCCCATCATTCTGTCACCGCTGCTGTTCATAGGGAGGTCACTGAGAAAAGGTCTGCCTATACCCTCATTGCGTGGGCCCATTCCAAAGCCTTCTGAGCCCATGCGCATTGGTCCACTGTTGGGGAAACGCTGCATGCTCTCTGGGCTGCCCATAAGCCTGTCAGGACCTGGCATGGAATTACCATATCGACCAGGGCTGGGAAGTCTACCCATATCAGTCAGCCCCCTTCTTATGGGACCATCAGTCAGACCACCCTGCATGCTTGGGGGGAAATCAGACATCAGTCCACCCCGAGGCCGGAACTCACCAGGGAATGTGGTGTCAGAAAAACCACCACCAAATGGGCCACCTACGATACAGGAAAAACATTTTTAATCAAACATCTCACAGTAAGAAACCTGATCTGGGCTCAGCTTACAGCTTTTATAAAAATACTGATCAGAAGTACATAAACTGTTGACATATGATTAGTATGCTTTGAAAAACTTGACATGAATGTATAAAATCAGATTCTCGTTTAAAATAGTGCTTTAGCTGAAGATACCTTAAGATTCAAATTATACAGTTGAAGCTGTACAAATATGATCATTCACACAATCAGAATGGTATATAGTCTAGGCCCACATATGAATGTGGCTAAGATTTAAAAATGTGTCAAATTAAACGCAAAAAAAAAAGAAAAAAAAAAAGATTCGGATTACTTCAGACTAGTAATGTGAAAACCACTTAATGAGATCTGATCACATGTTTTCAATCAGAAAATCTAATCTTTTTAAATCACATCTGAGCAATTTTTATATGTAGTCTTACATTGGATAATAGCTGACTATAAAGCTTGTGTGTGTGACTATAAAGCTTAATGAAAACAGTTAAATCTGAATATGAACAGTCCAAAGCAAAACAACTGGAACTGAATAATAAGGATTATAAAGAAGGCATAGCCTCATACTCTGGCATATTTACACTAATATAAGAATACGTTTTCCCTCCCAAGAAGACAAAACACTTTTGTAAGTTGCTCTGGATAAATGTGCATGTCAAATGCTGTAATTCTAAATCAAAGATGCTAAATGTGTAAAACTACATGATTACTTTGTTAGGCTTTCCCATATCACAGGAACATGCACAAACTAACCTGGGTGAAGACCTCTTGGAGCAGGCCCAAGGAGACCTGCAGCACCTGGTCCCCCCACACTGGGATGTGCAGACTCTGAAAAACACAAACAGCATAAATTAAACTGAGAACTGTAGCATTCAACGACAGCTAGGACCTGAAACCAGTCAATTAACTTATAAAAGATTAAAAAGTAAAAATAATTTGGTTGCAAAGTTCTGTATGCTGATTCATTTGTGTGGTATAAACAGCCATCATGTGCATGTGAGGGAGGTAGCACTCACTCATGTTCTGAAATGCTGGAAGTTCACCAGGTTCCTTGATGACAACCTAGAGAAGAGAGATAATTGTGTGTAATTGAATGAGCACATGGTGTGAAATCATTACATGATGTATTCCTTCAAGCTAGCCAAAGAATGCATGTGTCTCTGGAAATGCTGCCAATGGAGTTTGAAACTTTATAGAAAATTTAGATCTTTATATTTTTTGTTTTTAGCCAACTTTTATAAAGCAGAAACTCACACTGTGTAGGCAAAGAGATGGGCCAGTCATGTGAGCATTTTAAATCAGAAAATAATAAATCAATCAATCAGTTTCCTATTTAAAATAACTTGAATGAAATAAAACATCAAAAGTATAAGGTAAGGTTACTATTAAGCACAAGAGGTCTTGCTATGATATTTCTGCTAGCAGCACCATTTAAATACAGTATTGAGCCATGTTATTTGTCATAATACTGCAATACATCACAACAAATTTGCCAATTGTTTTCACATGAACGTGGTGATTGTTCTATTTTTGTGCATCCCTACTATTAACCACTAATCATATCTTGTAACCTTATGTTTTTCTACACAAAACATATGTTGCCCTTCCTATCCATGTTCTACTGAGCATGTGTGTATGTAGGTAAGGAATGCTTACTGACGGTATAGAAGTACTGCTTTTTATATTCTGTACATCTTACCCTGATTTGACCTCTGCCTTCTGCTTTTTCCACCTCAGCAGCAGAGGCTTTAATGGCTTTTCTGATGGCTGGGTCTTTAGTTGCAGCCTCTTCATCATGAGGCACTTTGTCTGGGTGACTACGTTTCTATTGTGGGGCAGAAAATGTAACAGTCAATCATTTAACACTTAAAGCAAGGTGCTCAGGTCTATTTGCCTTGGGGGGTGGCAAAAAAAGCAATGTTTGTTGTGGGTCCAGGACCAAAGAGACAAAATTTATAAATAAGTATAAAAATGAAAAACATATGATTCAAAGCAAGTTTTTGAAAAAAAAAAAAAAAAAAAAAACACAAAATGGAACATACACAGCAACAAGACCAACTTTTGACAGCTTTGACTTAAAAGCTTGCGACAGCAGTTTTAGTTTGGCACTACTGGTGTGGTGAGTCTCTACCTTACAGCATTTTGTTACAATTGCTATGTACAGTGTAAAGGTATGAAGCTTGATCATATGTTTCTCCAACAACCGCCGGCATGAATTACAACCAAGAACTACCTTGTGGGATTTAATGCAGAGGAAAAGAAGAGTTGACATACAAAGTGCAATTAAATGAAACACATAGGTCTTACCATGTATCTGAAGCAATGCTTCCATCCGGTAATATGAGCTGCCATCTCATTCTGCAGCCGCTGGACCTTGCACAATTTACACTGATAATGAGGAGGCACTGATTTGGTGGGGCTGCGATACTCCCATACGTACTGCAAGCCTATGCACAAAGACATCCATCAATCAGTACTCACATTTTTCTATAATAAGTGCATTTTAAGATGCTACATACCAATAATTGGGTCTGTAACAGTTTTCAGACGTTTGCTCAGGGCGGGAATAGTCTGAATGGATCCATTCTTGGTGAACACTGACATAAGAGAGAAAAATTAGAAGGAAATGTCAATCTCATATAGCAGGGTACTACAGAACCCTCAGATAAGGGAAAACATTGGTCTTTTCAATCCACTGAAATTGGGCTAAACACTCACTGTGCCCTCATGCCCAGTAGAGCAAATAAGCACACTGTTAATCCCAGCAGGCTTAAAACAACAAGATAGAAAAGCTGTGGTCAAACAAATGAGCCACATCTTGAATTTGAGCACTGAACAACATGTAAAAACTCAACAGTCTCTGTTCAAAATAATCTGCCAGAAGACAGCTGCCAATGAGTCCTGATGGATTTCACTGGTCAAAGCAACACTCATCATGGCACATTTGAGGGGATCCTATTCTTCTTGGCCATCCTGAAAGTCAAAATGACCATAACAGTCATGTTTTATTTCCCCACATGCAAAACACTCATTTTTTGCCAGGTTGTGTTAAGGCACAGACAGAGTGGTCCACAGGGCAACTGAGCTCCAGACATGTAAGGCACTTCCTTACCTTCAAGCTAAGCTTAGCTTTCAGAAATGTTTTGATTTGTTTGGACAGTGGTTTGGCCACCAAACCTAGTCACACCTATCACATAAACTCCACAGATGCATGCTAGTACATAAATATACCACATCTGAAGGCAGATTTGCTTGGAAATGAGGCCTGCGTGATCGGGCTCCACGTTATGCCCCTACATTATGTTCTTCAACAAAAAGCTTTTCTTAGTTTTAGTATTCTTGTTCTAATGGACCAAACTTAACAGGCTTAGCAAGAAAGCCCAAAGCCAACAGGGCATTTAATCCAAAGCCAAGTCCACCTGGTTTACAACCATGACCCACATTCAGCCTACTGTCAACAACTGACTTAACAGTTGAGAATGACCAAGGTCAGGTACCTCACTACAATGTGCTGCAAAACTGAATATCGTTCTCCAGCTGACTTGAAAACAGCACAATTACTCCAAGAAAAAAAAAAATAAAAATCTACAACAGTTGATACAGGACATTATGTTGAAGTTTCTAATGTTGTTCAGAGTAGATTCCAATATCAATTGTATGAAGATAAATGAAGTACACAAAATAATTTATCTCCAAGCTTCCAAAAAGTGTTAAATCCTATCACAGCTATAGGAGCTATGCTTGCATACTATGTTGTAAAGCTCCAAAGCTCTGAAAGACCCCAGTGATGGCACATGGTGATGACATCACCAATGCCAGAAAGTGCTGAAGGTCAAAGAACAGAACTGGATGCTGAGGGCAGGACTTACCTATGTCACCACTGTGGAATTGCTGCTTTTTCTGTCATAGATGACAAATAAAACCATCGGAAAGAGAGAGATAAAGAGGAGTTAGAGATAGAATAGTATGTGAGGTGGGGAACAATACCCCACACTCTATGATCCATCCTCCTCTTCGTTGCTCTCCATCAGCAGAGGAGCAGACAATCCTTGGATAGGAATGCATGCTTAAGCCACCCAAGGGCCTCTTCAAAATCAGACACTCTCCCAGGTTGCCACAGATGTGCACTGGAAGAAAAGTAACGCATCTCTCCCCCACTGCTGAGTACAGCTGGGGGATAGTTTAGGCAAAGACATGAAAGTGGCAAGAGGCAGTCAAAGACTACTTACTGAAGCTCAAAGCAAATATGAAACTGTGCCATATGTGCAGCAACAGTTTTGAAGTGCTAATGCACTGGTGTTTACAGCAAATGAAAAAAGGCAGAAAAGTCACTAAAAAAAAGTCAGCAAGAGGACAAGTTGGGGCACAGGCAAACCAACTGTCATAGATCAGGAGTAATCCACTCAGACATTCATTTTAAATTTTCCTGACAAACTATATGGCCAAAAGTATGTGGATAATTCTAATTAGCTTGTTTGACTACTTCAGGATCATCCATTGCTAGTAAGTCTATGAAATCAAGCATACAGCTTTACAATCTATTTCCAAAATTTCCTAAAAAAAACCAAAAACAAACACCATCATACAGAAAAAGTGACTTTCAGGCATCTTCTCGAGAACCACAAAGAGCACCCATACTTGGTTAAAGCAATCTCTAACAAGTTCAAAACTACCTCTGGAACAAACACACCATAAACACAATAACAATTTTAGATGCTTCATAGATTGGGTTTCTAAAGTGACAGCAGCAGTCAAGCAGCTGCACATAAGCCTAATCACTACGTACAATGAATGGCAAGCCTTGGCTGGAGTGCTGCAATGCACACCACCACTGAATCCTGGAGCAGCAGAAGTGCATTCCCTGGAGTGATGAATCAGGATTCACTAAATGGTAATTTGATAGATGAATTAAGTCACATGCCAGGAGAATAGTGGCCCCACAGTGTTAAGTTTGGTGGAAGAGGAATTATGGGATGACTATGAACCATTTTTTCCCACCTAATCTCATTATTGCTCATGGGCTAAATGGAAGTGAATCCCTGCAGCCACATTCCAAAATCTGGTGGAAAGCGTTTCCAGAAGAGTGAAGAGTGTTACCGCAACAAAGAGAAGGCACTTCCAGATCAACATTCATGTTTTTAGTAAGAGATGTCAAAAGAGCACATAAGAATATGTTTGGGTGTTCATATACTTTTGGCCATGCAGTGTAGCTCTTATTCCATTACATATTTCAGTTTATAGTTATCTTTACACATATTTCTTCTTGAGCTCTTTAAAACATCACTAAGCTGATAAGCTTTAAGAAGAAACACATTGCTCCATTTCAAAATTGGAGGAAAGCAATCAAATCGCACTGTTCAGCATGTGCAAACAGCGAACAGCAAAAGAGGAGAAATTACATTGCAGGAACATACTTACCATATATAGCCGAAAATAATTTAGTACCAATCAATATACTACGGGGTAAAATCATGAGGTTTCACTTGGCCAACTCACTCAACATTCTGGATGAGGCCCATTGGACAATAATTTACCCACAAGGGGTGGAACTGACGCTACAGCATAAACGTATATTGCGTCCAGCTTTTCCGAAGCCTACCTGGACTGTATGAGGCATTAAAAAGGTTAACGCACTGTCACGAAATAAAGTGGTACAGTAACGATAGCTAGCTCCTGTTTCAAGGACAAAAGGCTTTAGCTAGCATAAGCTCACCTTCATGCCGGTGGTTTTCGCCTTCTTCTGAGGATTCTGTGGGCCTTCCATTTTGTCAGAAATCCTAGAATGGAAAAAACACGTTCTTAACCTTATGTTTAGCGATTAAACCTCGACTGAAAAAATCAGTTAGCCATCAGATATTAAATTTTGTCAGGTTTTGAATGCACATACGTCTAAGCTAAGGTAGCAAATACAGCTAGCTTAGCTCGCTAGCTAGCTAACGCCTGCAAACAACAAGCACAGCAATGTGAATGTAGCTAGTTAATGACCTTGTGGAAGACATTCTCTTGAACATTAACCAATTTACGTAAATCCTTGTAGAAAAAACGTAGCTTAGCGGTTAGCTAATTACAATTTAGAGATACAGCCATTTGAGTTCTATTGTTCCTTAACCAACGGCGAACATCTCTAAGCTAGTTAACGTCACCGTAACAAAGAATCTTAAATTGTTTTAGCATTTAGCTCAGATAACATAAAGAGTTACCGATTTACAATACATCTGTACTTTTTTCGGTGAGCAGTGTAAGGCGTGGCTGACAACGTGCTACACTTTACCTCAACTTTTTGAGCCAAAAACAATCCGATGATATTCTAAACGGACAAAACAATGTTCACAAACTCGCCGTTATGTGCAAAATCACAGAGGCGGGCGGAATACTGACATCTGGCACTTTCAAAATTGAAGTCTTATGGCTGATGTATGTGTAGAGAATTACTATATGTCTGTTCTTTTAATTACACATAAGATTTTCTTTATTTGGATATATTCATTTATTGTAGGTCAGTTTCTGATGTGGAGACTTATGACAATGGACAAGTGTCAAAAAAAGGCTCATCCAAATCAATACGTTACTCTTATTTTGAATTTGCATCAAAGCAAGACAAAGAGCTCCACTATTATTTTATATAACATGTCGCTCCAACTATATCGATAATTATGTGATCAATATTCACTAATAATTATTTTAGTGTTGATATACGTTCTTGGTTAGCATTTAAAACAATATAAGAAATATTACACTCAGGCATATGTGCGACTGATCCAGCATTCTTCAAGGACCCCTAATGAACAATCGGTCACAGACAGCACATTTAGATGAAATTCATTTGAAATTAAACTACGCCTGCTTGATTTTGCTCCTAATACCAAAGCACGTGAGTAGGTGAATATTTAATGTGGTGGAGAAATATCTAGCTAACTTATCGAGAGGAGAAATATCTAGCTAACTTAAGAATAAACTTCGTCTGTATGGTGTATGTAACATTAGATTTAGCACGTAACGTTAGCTGCCCACCTGCCTTACCCGGGATGCATCAGAGATTTTTCCCTTCATTTTTGATCTATTCCATTTTGTATGGAGATGAATTCGTGTCAAATTAAAAAGCAGTCACTAACTTTCACGGGAAAAACGTGAAATCCAATTCGCACATGACATAACTTTTCCATGGTGACATACAGAATATGTGCCAGAATGAAAAGCAAACCCTCTATTACATTGTTACCACTTTGCTTTACCTCTTTACTAAAAAAACATGAAAATTTGCATTTTAAAAACGTAATGCTTCATTCATGTTGAACACTGTCGTTGATCTCTGTTCTGATTAGCTGCTCTGTATAGTACAGTCCGGGCTGAAACAGTCATTATAACTGGACAGTGAATGGGCGGGTCTAAACTGCTGTAGGTTGAATAAACTGCTATATGTAAGCACACTGATTTTTGTGACATAACGAAAATCTCAATTCAAACTGGCTGTTTGAGCTTAGTTTCCAGGTGTGATCTTTACCAGTGGTTAAATACTACATCAAATTGAAATTTCAAAATTTTATGATTTCCAAAAGTTAGAAAATTGTTTTTTCACTTGTGATATAGGCTAGTACTAAAAAATGACCAAGAAGAGGAAAAGACAAGATGATTTTCACAAAGTCAAACTAAAAGTTGGCAAGAAGAAGCACAAGGCTGAGAATGCAACTAACATCAACTTCAAATCGAAGAGCATCCATTTACCGGAGCAGCTGAAGTGTGATGGCAGTGGACCCACAACACACCGACAGCTCAGCATTAAGGTTTAGTTACACTTGTTTTCTTTTCATTTGAGCCTGTTGTGTTTTTCTGTCACTGTCTGCCTCTCTCACTCACTCTATTTTAGACTCTATGTCAAAATTTTGCTGCTAGGTTCCCTCTACTTGTAAGATTGAAGAGATCTAGCCAGTCACTTGTAACACTACAAACTAGCTGAATGGGAGAATAAGCTGGCTATCTGTTTCAGTGTTGAAATTATGGAGAGTAGGGGTGCAATGATTATTCAACTTAGTTGACTAAAATCGATGACCAAATTAGTTGGCAACTAATTTAGTAGTTGGTTCGTTGGTGGAGAGTTAACAACAGCGCGATAGCAGCCTCAAGAACAAAATACTCAAAAGTGTGGGAGCATTTTACAAGTAACTCAGAACAAAGGTTGTCAGTTGTGCTGTTTGTAAAGCTGACCTTAGATGGCGCAGGAGCAGATCCATGATGGAGCATCTGAGAAAGAAACATGAGATTTATCTCAGTAAGATATGCTGCATCCCAAACCGCATGCTACCACACTAAATAGCAAATAAAATGTAGCAGATATACCATTAGAAGTGCACTCATTTGTGTAGTGTGTGAAGTACAGAAGTGTGCAGTTTGGGACTGTTGTGGCTCAAGTGTGCTAGTGAGCTAGGTAGTTAGCTAATGTTAATGCTAGGGCTGGGCGGTAAAACAATAATAATAAGTATAACGCTATATCTTTCCTCGATAGAACTATGAGAAATGTTCAATATAAATTTTTAATATAATAGACCATTCTCAAACTTCCGTGTTCTAGCGACAGCTGTGGTGGGGAAGAATCCAAGCCCTAGCTTAACCAGGGGACTAGCTGAATGTCTGGAGAAGTAAAGTTTATTAGTTTGCGCGCAGATACCAGATACCTAGCAAGGCCATAAGACACTGACTGGGCTGATGCAGTTTTATAGCAGGACTGATGACAAGATTAGGCTCAGCCTATACATGACATGTGACAGGTATGACAGACATGACCGTGTAGGGATAAACAAGATTAGGCAGAAGAATGTTCTAAATACAGTCACAGTATAGACAACACAATACTGAATATAACACTAAATATATTACAGAGCAGTACATTTCTACATTCCCCCATTAGAACATAATCT
Source organism: Pygocentrus nattereri (assembly GCF_015220715.1). Lineage (NCBI taxonomy): Eukaryota > Metazoa > Chordata > Actinopteri > Characiformes > Serrasalmidae > Pygocentrus > Pygocentrus nattereri. Next base: position 14,367,190 of record NC_051234.1, on the reverse strand, counting down.
AAAATGTATGTTCTCGCAGTTCAATCAATCTATCCTTTTCTCTTTCAGAGAAATGTGGATCTCTTTCCCTTTAGTTCACACACAGGCAAATGGGGATAAAAAGTATTTTCATGTTCATAAGAAATATTTATGCTGGTGTAGTTTAGTCATTAAGCACTTAAAATAATTTGAGGCAAGAGTAAATAACAATAGCTACTATTTTTTATAGCTATGAAGTTGTAATTAGTATTGCCAACGCATATACTGCCGGCCAACAATCCGGGAGCTATCAGCATTTGGATTATAACGGGCAGCTCTATTTAAATTCAGACATCTATCAATAGGTAATGACCAGCTATTGTTACTTATGCCATCATTTGCTATTCTCATGGGTTCAGAAGCAGAAGGATCTGTACATGAAGCTTGTGCAGAAATATCAGACACTGGGATCACATATTAGCAGTGATGCAACGCATGACGAACAGAACAACCTCTTAGGTATGATTTTGTGCTCACAGAAATGCCTGAGCACAGACCATGCTGTGGTCACAAACATCCTCCTTCATGCCGGCAAAAGCTATTGTCAGACTGCTTATGAAAACTACAGGTTTCATCATTCTTTATTCCCTTTTTGTTATAAAAATGTTTTTTATTATGCAGCTTGTCACAGTGGTAGCCATCTTCTCTTCCAGAATAGTGGGGGCACGCATTGATGTGTCCAAACATCTTACAGGGAAGAGTCAGGGGACTTGAATAGGATGTCAGTTCCAGAGTCACTCATTCTATCCATCAGGTCATGGTACCTGTGTATCCATTTTCCTTGACATTTTAGAGCAGAGAATGTGGTAAGGAGGACTTGATATAGACCTTTTCATTTTGGCCCTAATGGCTGAGTATATGCACCTTAACTTTTTGTCCTCAGACAATAGGGTGACCCCCCCCCCCCCCCCCCCTTAAGTTCTTATGCATCCAACACCTGTTTCTGAGCAACAGCTTCAGATCTGTCTGAAGTCTGACAGTATTGCAGTAGGACTATCAGACATAACATATGTTTGCAGCTTTCATAACAAGCCTTAATCGTGGCATTTGCCATGATGAGACATTAGCTTTTAAATTTTTTTCTTATTAGTAAGAACACAGGTGATCTGGCAATCTACCTCTAGGTATTTCTACATACTGCTTTGTAACAGCCCACCGTGTGTATCGTCTGTCGTTATACTGGATCATCAATGTTTAACACAACATCAGCATTTGGCAAAGGCATTTTGCATACATACTTTGGACAGAACAAGAAACCAGCGTTTCACAGTCACAATCAGCTGAATCATATTACAGTTGCACCAGATGACTGCAAATAACATTTACAGGTGGCTTTTTGATTACTAAATTAGGGCCAATTAAAACTAGCAAGCGTGTTACCTCACCTTTATGCTGTCACTAAAATGATCTTGTCCTGTAAGAGCAAAGAGGTAACTCAGTGAGAACATGATCCATAAATTTAGGAGCAACAGCTAAAACCACATGAATAGTTGGCCTGGGTTGCTCTCAGGCAGGTGACAGGTCTATTTTAACAGAGTAACAAAACATAGACCTCTCTTTGTCATCATGAGTTTGAGTTAAACAGCTAGACACAAACCCTAGTGATGCTGAAACATATGGTGTGAATAGTAGTTCCATGTTCACTCTACCTAGGGCACTGCATAACGCAGGTTTAAGAGAATGAAAACTCATTACTTATTATTTAGCTGAAATTCAGTTGTTTTAAAACTCTGTTTTAAAACTTTGATTTTCTGTTTTAGTTAGATCATGTAGTGGTAGTAGATTTTCACAAAAACCTCAATTCAAGACTGTCACTAATTGCACAACCCCAGAAAAGATTGCAGCTGTGCTAACGTACCAGGTCATAAAGTAGCACATACTGTGGCACAACAGTCAGGTAAAATTGACTCCTGAGCCTGTAAAACCAGCTGTCCTGAATACTGACCAGAAGATTTAATCTGAGACTTTTTCATATAATGCTTTGTGTCCTAACGAATGTAGGTATTCTGACAAATCTAGCAAGTCATGTTCACACATATATATATATATATATATATAGGTGAGGGACTTGGTTAGGAAACAACACCCTTTGTCTAACTAAAGCCTCCACAACGTGTTGAATACCTGACAGTGCTGCATTATTAATTTTATACTGCTTGGTATTCAGACAAGGAAAACCCAGTCAGGTTGACATGTTCAACCTTTAGTTAGCCACAATCTGCAAAAGATTTGGACCCATTCAGGCATAAAAAAATAAAACTGTGAGACCTTGCCCCATGAGCTGATTGATGACACCTAATGCCACCATGATTACACAGGACAACCATAAAACTTGTACAGACCCCAGTGCAGGGCAGAGGTCAGCGCTACTTTGGGCTTTTAAACACAACTTCAGTTGTATTTGAAACCCATCTTGAGTTTTCCAGGAAGATATTCCCAGTCACTATATCAGACAAGGTTCTAGACTTATTTTAAAACTTCAAACTTTTCCTTACGTTTATATTTCCACAGGCCTATTTTGCCTTGGAGGCAGCATGCATTAAGACATGCTCTGTGAGTTTACTCTCTACTTGTGTGCAAGAATGTCATATTTAGCTTCTCATCTAGGGACCATATTTTATCTGAATGAACAGGCACTTTCTTTTGATAGTATTTGTCCAAACTAGATTAATCGAAATGTTTATATAACTGTTCATCCATTATGACAATAAAAACATTATCAGACCAATCACGTGCCACCCTACCATCTCTATGTGACTTTTCTCCTGCCATGGGCTTACGGCAGCAGGCCATAATATAGGCCTAAACACACTACCACAGTCTTCCCCTCTGTTCCGTCAACGAGAGGAGGATAACCTACCGGTCTTAGGGTTTGCTTCAAAATGAGCACTCACCTACAGCGTAAAGATGAGATGTCCAATCCGGGTCACGTCACCATTTGAAGAATCCAAACCCTAACTTAACCAGGGGACCAGCCATATGTCTGGAGAAGTGAGGTTTATTCGTTTGCGCGCATATACCAGACACCTTCATTGTTTTTTGCAAATATTCACTCATTTTGAATTTGTTGTCTGCAACACATTCCAAAGAAGTTGGGACAGGGGCATGTTTACCACTGTGTTACATCACATTTCCTTTTAACAACACTCAATAAGTGTTTGGGAACTGAGGTCACTAATTGTTGAAGCTTTGTAGACGGAATTCTTTCCCATTCTTGTTTGATGTACAACTTCAGTTGTTCAACAGTCTGAGGTCTCCGTTGTTGTATTGTGTGCTTCATAATGCGCCACACATTTTCAATGGGAGACAGGTCTGGACTGCAGAGAGGCCAGTCTAGTACCCGCACTCTTTTACTGCGAAGCCACACTGTTGTAACACGTGCAGATTGTGGCTTGGCATTGTCTTGCTGAAATAAGCAGGGACATCCCTGAAAAAGACGTCGGTTGAATGGCAACATATGTTGCTCCAAGACCTGTATGTACCTTTAAGCATTAATGGTGCCTTCACAGATGTGCAAGTTACCCATGCCATGGGCACTAACACACCCCCATACCATCAGAGATGCTGGCTTTTGAACTTTGTGCTGGTAACAATCCAGACAGTCCTTTTCCTCTTTGGCCCGGAGGACACGACGTCCATGATTACCAAAAACAATTTGAAATGTGGACTCGTCAGACCACAGGACACTTTTCCACTTTGCGTCAGTCCATCTCAGAGAAGCCAGCGGCATTTCTGGGTGTTGTTGATATATGGCTTTTGCTTTGCATGGCACAGTTTTAACTTGCACTTGTAGATGGAGCGACAAACTGTGTTCACTGACACTGGTTTTCTGAAGTGTTCCTGAGCCCATGTGGTAATATCAATTACAGAATGATGACGATTTTTAGTGCTGTGGTGCCTGAGGGATCAAAGGTCACAGGCATTCAATGTTGGTTTTCTGTCTTGCCACTTACTTGCAGAGATTTCTGTTCTGTACTGTACATGATGTTGGACTGTAGATGATGAAATCCCTAAATTCCTTGCAATTGCACGTTGTGATAGGTTGTTCTTAAACTGTTGGACTATTTGCTCACGCAGTTGTTCACAAAGTGGTGAACCTCACCCCATCCTTGCTTGTGAATGACTGAGCCTTTCAGGGATGCTCCCTTTATACCCAATCATGACAGTCACCTGTTTTCAATTAACCTGTTCACCTGTGGAATGTTCCAAACAGGTGTTTTTTGAGCTTTCCTCAACTTTCCCAGTGTTTTGTTGCCCCTGTCCCAACTTCTTTGGAATGTGTTGCAGGCATCAAATTCAAAATGTGTGAATATTTGCAAAAAGCAATAAAGTTTATCCATTTGAACAATAAATATGTTGTCTTTGTAGTGTATTTAATGGAATATAGGTTGAAAAGGATTTGTAAATCATAATATTCTGTTTTTATTTATGTTTTACACCCCACGTCCCAACTTCATTGGAATTGGGGTTGTACATGACAGGTGTGACAGACATGACCATGTAGGGATAAACAAGAATAGGCAGAAGAATGTTCTAAATACAATTATAGTACAGGCAATACAATACTGAATATAACACTAAACATATTACAGAGCAGTACATTTATACAGTGCCATTTTCTACTGCAAGGAAAGTGATACTTCTCGGCTGCCACCAGGACACTTCCGAGTTTTTCGACATGAGGGAGAGGGAGGGGGCAACGAGTGAAAAAGCGTTGCCAAATGTACTTGAGCATACGTTTGCTGTTTGAGTGTAGCAGCTGGCGATCTGTTCTCCAGTGACCAAGTGTGAGTGACGAGATAAGTGGTGTGACTGTATCTTAATAAGCTTTAGTCTTATTTTGGTATTAGTGCATTCCCAAGCAACAAAAGTGAAATAAAGAAGTGTGTTCAAGCAAGTTACAGCCATGAAGTAACCCGAGGAAAACAGGAGTGTGCTGTCTTTCCATGCTAGCTGCTTTTAGCAGATGGCTGACTTGAAGAAGTGCTCTGTAACTCGCACAACCCGGCCAATTGGCGAATTGATATCAAAACCAAACACAAAGCACCGCTTTCAATTTAAACATACAGTGGGGAAAATAAGTATTTGATACACTGCTGATTTTGCAAATTTTACCACCTACAAAGAATGGAGAGGTCTGTAATTTTTATTGTAGGTACACTTCAACTGTGAGAGACAGAATCTAAAAAAAATCCAGAAAATCACATTGTATGATTTTTAAATAATTAATTTTCGTGAAATAAGTATTTGATACAATAGGAAAACAGAACTTACTATTTGGTACAGAAACCATTGTTTGCAATTACAGAGGTCAGACATTTCCTGTAGTTCTTGACCAAGTTTACACACACTGCAGCAGGGATTTTGGCCCACTCCTTCATACAGATCTTCTCCAGGTCTTTCAGTTTGCTGAGCAATATTGAGTTTCGGCTCCCTCCAAAGATTTTCTACTGGGTTCAGGTCTGGAGACTGGCTAGGCCAGGAACCTTGGACCTTGAAATGCTTCTTCTTACGGAGCCACTCCTTAGTTGCCTAAGGCTGTGTGTTTCGGGTCATTGTCATGCTGGAAGACCCAGCCACGACCCTTCTTTGTTGGAGATTTTGTTGGCCAAAATCTCACGATACATGGCCCCATCCATCCTCCCTTCAATACAGTGCAGTTGTCCTGTCCCCTTTGCAGAAAAGCACCCCCAAAGTATGATGTTTCCACCACCATGCTTCACGGTTGGAACAGTGTTCTTGGGGTTGTACTCATCCTTCTTCTTCCTCCAAACTGCGAGTGGAGTTGATACCAAAAAGGTCACTGAGAGCCAGAATTCTTGCTGGTTGGTAGGTGATCAAATACAGGTTTCAATTTCATGCAATAAAATGCAAATTAATTATTTAAAAATGATACAATGTGATTTTCTGGATTTTTTTTAGATTCTGTCTCTCACAGTTGAAGTGTACCTACGATAAAAATTACAGACCTCTCCATTCTTTGTAGGTGGGGAAACTTGCAAAATCTGCAGTGTGTCAAATACTTATTTTCCCCACTGTACCTGAAAGGAGGAAATTGCGGTTCACCCTGAAATGGTCTCATCTGACCACAGGACCTGTGGATCATCCAGTTGGTCATTAGTGAACTTCATACGGGCCTGGACATGTGCTGGAATGAACAGGGGGACCTTGCATGCCCTGCAGGATTTTAATCCATGATGGCGCAGTGTTTTAATAACGGTAATCTTTGAGACTGTGGTCTCAGCTCTCTTCAGGTCATTGACCAAGTCCTCCTGTGTAGTTCTGGGCTGATTCCTGACCTTTCTCAGAATCCTCCTTACCCCACGAGGTGAGATCATGCATGGAGCCCCGGACCAAGGAAGATTGACAGTCATCTTGTGTTTCTTCCATTTTCTAATAATAACTGTTGTTGCCTTCTCACCAAGCTGCTTTCCTATTGTCCTGTAGCCCATCCCAGCCTTGGACAGGACTACAATTTTGTCCCTAGTGTCCTTAGACTGCTCTTTGGTCTTGGCCATGGTGGAGAGGCTGGAGTGTGATTGATTGAGTGTGTGGACAGGTGTCTTTTATACTGGTAGCAAGTTCAAACAGGTGCAATTAATACAGGTAATGAGTGCAGAGTAGTAGGGCTTCTTAAAGAAAAACTAACAGGTCAGTGAGAGCCAGAATTCTTGCTGGTTGGTAGGTGATCAAATACAGTTTTCAATTTCATGCAATAAAGTGCAAATTAATTATTTAAAAATCATACAATGTGATTTTCTGGATTTTTTTTTTTTTAGATTCTGTCTCTCACGGTTGAAGTGTACCTACGATAAAAATTACAGACCTCTCCATTCTTTGTAGGTGGGGAAACTTGCAAAATCTGCAGTGTGTCAAATACTTATTTTCCCCTTTTTTCACTGTACCTAAAAGGAGGACTCTTGTTGGTCTGGTTTTGGAAATTGCGGTTCACCCTGAAATTACAATGTAGAAATCCAGATGTCTGCTAGGTGGTGTTTGAATGCGTGGATGTGGTAGGAATGATGGCAGTAAGGCAGTGTGATCCATCACTGACCTACTGAGCCAGCTAATGTTTGCTGTTTGTACTAAGTTGACCTTTTTTTGAGAAACTAAAAAGTTTAGCAATGTTGTTGGCCACTTGCTTAGCATTTGTAACAGGATAGCCTAACAGTCGTCACCAGACAGCTAAAAATAATCTATTTTCTTTCTTAAACTATGACTATTACGAAAATTATTACGAAGAGTTGGTCCAGTGTTCCACGACCAGGACGGAACCCACACTGCTCCTCTTGGATCCGAAGTTCAACTATAAGCCGGACTCTCTTCTCCAGTACCCCTGCATAGACCTTACCAGGGAGGCTGAGGAGTGTGATTCCCCTGTAGTTGGAACACACCCTCCGGTCCCCTTTTTTAAAAAGAGGCACCACCACCCCAGTCTGCCAATCCAGTGGCACCGCCCCCGATGTCCACGCAATGTTGAAAAGGCGTGTCAGCCAAGACAGCCCCACAACATCCAGAGCCTTGAGGAACTCAGGGCGGATCTCATCCACCCCTGGAGCCTTGCCACCAAGGAGCTTCTTAAATACCTTAGCGGCTTCGGCCTCAGTAATGGACAAGCCTTCCCATGTCCCCAGACTCTGCCTCCTCACTGGAGAACGTGTCTTTTTTTGAGAAACTAAAAAGTTTAGCAATGTTGTTGCCCACTTGCATAGCATTTGTAACAGGATAGCCTAACAGTCGTCACCAGACAGCTAAAAATAATCTATTTTCTTTCTTAAACTATGACTGTTACGAAAATTGCTGCCATGCTTTTCCAGCTGATAACAGCCAACCAGAAACCTTCTCCCACTGTCCTATGACAGATTTGTGAAATGTTCCACTGTTTGGCGAGTGTTTGTCATGTTCTAACCATAAAGTCGAAGTCAGCAGCACACCATCTCCACTATATACAGTGCTAGTGGCACACTGCTTTCCCCTTCTGAGTCGCCTGACGGTTTGCCAGAATCTTTTCGGAGCCGACTTAGTCACTTTCCAAGGCCTCACCAAACTGCACCCATACACAGGTTTTTGCCTTGGCGACGACTGAAGCCGCAGATTGCTTGGCCTGTCGATACCTGCCAGCTGCCTCTGGTGTCCCACAGGCCAACCATGCCCGGTAGGACTCCTTCTTCAGCTTGACGGTATCTCTCACCTGGGGTGTCCACCACCGGGTTCGAGGATTACCGCCCCGACAGGCACCAACTACCTTACGGCCACAGCTACAGTCAGCCGCTTCAACAATGGAGGAATGGAACATGGCCCATTCTGAGTCAATGTCCCACACCTCCCCCGATATCTGGTCAAAGTTCTGACGGAGGTGTGAGTTGAAGATCAATCTGACAGGTTCTTCTGCCAGACGTTCCCAGCAAACCCTCACTATACGTTTGGGCTTGCCTGGTATGACCGGCATCTTCCCCCACCACCTGAACCAACACAGCCCCCCAGGTCTCACTATCATTGCCCACGTGAGCGTTGAAGTCCCCCAGTAGGACAATAGAGTCTCCAGGAGGAGCACTTTCAAGCACCCTTTCCAAGGACTCTAAGAAGGCTGGGTACTCTGAACTGCTGTTCGGTGCATAAGTACAGACAGCAGTCAGGACCCGTTCCCCAACCCGAAGGCGTAGGGAAGCTACCCTCTCGTCCACCGGAGTAAACCCCAACATACAGGCACCGAGTCGAGGGGCTATGAGAAAGCCCACACCTGCCCGCCGCCTCTCACCATGGGCAACTCCAGAAAAAAGTCCAGCCACTCTCAAGGAGATTGGACCCAGAGCCCAAGCTGTGTATTGAGGTGAGCCCGACTATATCTAGCCGGTATCTCTCAACCTCGCGCACCAACTCAGGCTCCTTCCTCGCCAGTGAGGTAACGTTCCAAGTTCCAAAAGTTTCAGCAACCGAGGATCAGAACGCCAAGGCCCACGCCTTCGGACACTGCCCGATCCACAAAGCCCCGAACCCCTACTACTGCCCCTCCCATTGATGGTGGGTCGATGGGAGGGGGGACTCATGTAACTCCTTCGGGCTGGGCCCGGCCGGGCACCATGAGTAAATGCCCGGCCACCAGACGCTCGCTGGCGAGCCCCTCCCCCAGGCCTGGCTCCAGGGTGGGGCCCCGGTAACCCTGTTCTGTGAAAGAAAGAGGTGAAAGAAATAATAATGAAAGATAATTCATTAATAATAATGAAAGAAATAATGATTTGACGTTTATTGTGATATGTATCGATATCGAACAATATGAATTTTGTTTATTGTGATAACATTTTTGGCCATATCGCCCAGCTCTAGTTAATGCTAAATGCCATCCCTTATTTACGAGCTGAGCTATAACATTTTCTGTTTCAAAATTCTCTGGAATCGTTAGTAGAGTTGGAGCAGAAAAGCAAATAACTTATTTACAATGCCCCTGTTTACTTTCCAGATAATGTTTACACTTTTAAACACAGCATCATTGTTGAGACCACCGGTGCGGTTAAATTCATCAAACGTTTGGCTCCACTCGCAAACAGGTTAAGGAGGTAAAGTTAGTTCTCAGCAGACATGCAAGGCAGCTGGACGAAGGTTTCTGCTGAAATTAAGCATTTACACAAAGTCTTTTAAATTTAACTGTTTATAAAAAAGTTTGCCACAAATGTACGCCACTTTCCCATCCGCTCCACCAGAGCGTGACTCCTCTGCAGGCTGAGAATATCTGCTCTTAGAGCAGAGCGAGACTCTTTGTGTGCTGGGTAGGAGTGCAATGATTATTCGACTTGGTTGATTATAATTGACGACCAAATTAGTTGGCAACTAGTTTTGTAGTCGATTAGTTAGTGATGTCATTACACGTCTTTCTTGCGCTCACTAGCATCGTTTTGACATTACCGCTTACTGGAGAGCCAACAACAGGGCAATGGCAGCCTCAAGAATAAAATCCTCCAGTCTGGGGTCAGAAAAAGGTTGTCAGTTGTGCTATTTGTAAAGTCGACCTTAGCTGGCACGGGAGCACATCCTCCGTGTTGAGCTGGACAAAGGGTTACCTTTGAAATTAAACGTTTAAATCATTCACATTTACTGTTCATAGAGAAGTTTGCCAGAAACGTTTGCCACTTTCCCCTCCACTAACAGTGGTGAATATTTGCTCTCAGGAGAACGAGACTCGTACAGGAGCCCAGAGAGACGCTGACTTTCCTAAGTTTCAATAAAGATCTGTGATTGTAGAATTTAGTTTCGTCAGAGTCTAGACAGTAGAATGCACAGATCAGACTGGTTAAAAAAAAGTGGCCATGATGTGGCAGCTCAGTCGAGGCTGCGATGTGGCTGCTCAATGGCGGCCAAGATGTGGCTCCTAAATGGCGCTAATAAAAGTTTAAAATAATAATAAAACAAAGAAATGCTGATTATCCTGTGATTGTAGAATTCAGCTGCTACTTTGCACATCGTTGGTTTAAAATTTTGAAAAGAAAAAGATATTGGAGTTTTATTTATCTTTTGTATAAACAGGTAAGTTCATTTTACATAAGTTATTAATCTATATCATTTTAGTTGTTAGTTATCAAATACATAAAACAAACAAAAACAAATTTTAAAGTTGATGGCTACATAATTGTTATTTGGAAATAGTGATTCATAATCTGAATGACTGATTATTCGTTTCACTACTCGATAGATTATTTGACTAGTAAATTAGTTGTTTGTTGCAGCCCTAAATTTCCTAAGCTGTTTGGGGAATATGATGAGCCTGTGGAAAAAATACCATTCAGGGTATATCATTCTATTTAGAGTTAGGCAGTTATTGGCTTCCTTGTATTGTGCCTTATTGAAAAAGCAGTGCTTGCAGAAACATGTTTTACAATGAATTCAAAACAGGCTGTTTTAGCAGCTTAGTTTCCAGGTGTTCCAGAATTTGATCATTTTTTTAAATTGATTTTAATTGATCACATGCTTTTTAACATGCTATTCTGTTAGTCTAGCTTTACATGGTGGTATTTTAATGCAGCTAGATTTATGTTGGGAATTTTTGTGCAACATGACAGTTACATGTAGCAATTCAAAAGCTGCATTCAAAAGCTAAGTTGCACACAACGCATTTGATTATTTCAATAGATAGCCAGATAGATACGTCTTATTTTTTGACATACCACAATGCCTCCTGTATATTAAGTCACTCACAAGGTGTAATTTACAGATATTTATCATCTTTGTATATTTTTTTGCAGCTGTCATTGCTGTTGTTTTATATTTATAGATCTTCACTATTTGCGGTTTTTCATAGGCTTAGCATATGATTTGAAAGCGAAGCTTTTAAAAATGAGTGTTGATGCCTACTTGATGACTCACTCTTTCTATTCAAGAACCATTCATTTTTGTCCTTCCTAACTCAAATGAGTCTGAGTTCTGTGTGAAGATAGGGGGCATCAAGTAAGGGGAAGTTGAAAGGCCTAACAATGTAAATCACAATAATAGCAAGGTAAAGAAGACTAAGCAACTGTTTAACAGCTGTTATCATTAACTGGTTAGTTAACCCGGCTGGTTACAGAAACATTAGCTTTCAGAAATTCTTGTTTGTTTTCATGGCTCAAATTACTGACAAAATGTAAAACTACCAAACCTTGCATAGGGTTGATCAGGAAGATCTCTTTTTCAGCTGCCCAATAAACCATCTTCTGCTTTATTTTTTTGTCCATTTTCTGGTACATTTAGTCATTTCAAAATAAGTTGTTTCATGAATTTTTTGTCACAGCTGCGGCTGAGTTTCAAATGAGTTGCAGGATGCTTTACATTATGCCACCACAAGACCAATTTAGTTTTTGTTGGTTTTGAAACACTGAAATTGCATGAAAGTGTCAGCCTGTAAAGTCGTCCTAATATCCTGTCTTTCAGGACCTGCTGTCCCAGCTGCACCACTACAACAGCAATGTGAAGCAGGGGGCTCTGGTGGGATTGCGGGAGCTGCTTTCTTCAAACCCTTCTTTGGTGGAGCAGCACGCATCTGTTGTGCTGACCGAAGTGGCTGCGCTCTTCACAGACAAGGATGCTGCAGTGCGGGTGGCGGCAGTGCGTGTCCTCCGTTTTGTGGCTCAGTGCATCCCTGCCGAACGCGTGGCACCCTTCTTCCCCCTCCTTAGTGCCCACCTCACGTGTGCCATGACCCACATCTCAGCGGGCATCCAGGAGGATGCCCTACGGGTGCTTGATGTGCTGCTGGAACACTATCCTGCCCTGCTGTCCCAGCGGCCCACAGTGCTGCTGACCAACTTCCTGGAGCTTATCTCACAGAGGCGATTAGGTGGGACCAAGGGGGACAGAACAGGGAAGGGGAACTATGCTCTGTCCATTACAACCAGCCGCTCAGTAACAGCGCAGCAGTGGAGACTCACTGTCCTGCTCAGGTAACAGAATACAGATTTTTTTTTAAAAATTATTTGTTAATTATTTAATTTTATTCATTTATTAAGTTTTGCTGCAAGCTGATTCGAGCAACATAACATACATTGCAAATAAGGTACTGAGCAAAAATGAAAATATATGTTTAAAAGTTAGACACCTTCTCATCCAATGTTTCTTCTTCTGAAATCATGGATCTTATTAGGGTGCTTGTCTCCCTTTGCTGCAGTAATGTGAAGATTTGATTGCATTCAGCCACAAGAGCATTCAGGTACTGATGCTAGATGATTAGTTCTGGATCAGTCTATCCAATCCTCAAGGTATTGAATGGTGCTCCAACACTCCAGAGAATGCAGCTGCACTGCACCACCACCCCCCAGTGCTGGGGGGCTTTATACTGCTCTAGCTAAGGACATGTTAAACATTAGTTTTATATGCTCCACAGTGTTCTTCTGTTCATTCTGTTGGCAGGCATTTTCTATGGAGACATCAATGATCCAAAATATTATTCTAATGAAGCAAATAACGCTGATTCTCTTCATAACAACAACGCATGTCAGGGTCTGGGATATATTAGACAGGATGTGAATGCTCAGTTCCTATGATCATTGTGTTGGATCTTGGAGAAATGAACAGGCATTAAGACCTCAGCGACTTTGACAAGGGCTAAAATGGCCAGATGACTAGGTCTGAGCATCGCCGAGATGGCCAGTCAGTAGCGGTGAGCACTAGTGGACTAAGGTGGGACAAACAACTGGCAACAAGACTCATCGATGCGCAAGGGCAACAAAGTCTGTCCCATCTGCTCCTGAATGAAAGAAGGACATCTAATTTCCTTTTTGGGAAAATCTTTTTGGGTCGTGGGGGGTGCTGGAGCCTGTTTTGCTGGTCATTGGGCAGGAGGCAGGAAACAGGTTGCCAGTCCATTACAGTCCTCCCTTCCTCGAATGTAGTCCAAAGTTTGCTTCACTAGTTTTGTACTGGGTGTTCAAGACAGATGTAGCTATCAAGAAATGGCAGCATATACCTCACCACTTGTGCAGTTGTACAAACGTCAAGCTTAAATATACACGCATTTCCATTCAGACCACATATGGTTGTTAAATGAACTTGGATTGGTATGTTTGCTGGACTTGGAAACTAGTGGTTTCTAAGCAAGTCCATTTTAAAGTTAGGAGTGGGAATGTCTAGGCACCTCACGATTCAATTCGATTATGATTCAGAGGGCTGTGATGCGATTATAAAACGATAATGGATGCATCGTGTTGCATCTTTTTTTTCTGTACAGGATTTCTATTTTCTCACTGTGTGAGAACATCGTTTTAAAGCAAAGTATTTGTAATGATCCATAATGAATTTACTTCCAAAATCTTTTATTAATAAAACAAATGGAAGTGATGTAGCAAGTGAACTAGAAGCCTCTCATTCACTGCCTTTGTTTGGAGCACATAAGACTCTGGCTGCCACTCATCTGTGATAAAATGTGCTGTTTTGGTCACATAAGATCAAAATGGCAAAGATTTAAGACCATTTGGAGATGAATGGACTTACTTGCATTTATAAGCGCTGCAGGTGGTTTCCTAGTATGTTAAAATATGCAACGAAGGACTGTCAGGCACTAAAAAGCTGCAAAGATGAAGTCTTCTTCTCTTTCCCATCCATTTTCCAAGCTGCTTCTCCGTCAGGGTCCTGGAGCCTATTCCAGCAGTCATCGGGCGGAAGGCACCCTGGACAGGTCGCCAGTCCATCACAGGGCAGACAGACACAGACGGTCACTCACACCTAGGGGCAATTTAGCATATCCAATTGGCCTGACTGCATGTCTTTGGACTGTGGGAGGAAACCGGAGAACCCAGAGGAAACCCACGCAGACATGGGGAGAACATGCAAACTCCACACAGAGAGGACCTGGTCACCCACACAGCACTACCCACCGCGCCACCGTGCCGCCACGTTTTGAATTTTCCCATTCCAACTTAAATGATGCCGCATTTATATTCAGTGCCTCAGTCAGAATTTAAGGTAGAACGAATAATTCAAACAAGAAGCTGGTGTATAAGAAGCTCATTTCAGCCTCGTGAAACAATTGAATGTTGAGAGACATTTTACAAGAAACTATTTGACTTTTGAGGAAAAGTGTCCTGGCGGAAATGGGCGGAAAGCGGCTATAGCTAAAACTTAAAGCAAAGTCTGCATTTTTGTTTATAATTTTTTAACCTATACTAGGACATTAGCACATCTATACATATTGGACATAAAATGTTGTGGCTCCCAATGTGGTTTGATGTTTGTTGAAAGGACAAAATGGCTCTTCTTAACATTTGAGTTGTGTCTCCTGACCTAACCTAGCTTTTAATGCAGAAGGTGCAAGTTGGAGTTCTCACACATCCAGTTGTGTTTTTGCTATGTGCACAGCCACAGACTGTCTGAGCGCTGCACTTCTGCACTTCCAAGTTCCGCCTTTTGCATTCCGTCAGCATTACGTTATAAATTTAAATTTAGAAAATCAATTTTTTTTTTTACATTTGTGAATTGATTCAGAATTGATCATGTCCGCATTGCAATGCATCTAAGAATTGATTTTTTTTTCCTCCCCATTCCTTATAATACATATACTTATAATACACAAGACAGTCTTAAAACTAGGATGATTTTGTGAAGCTGGGCGCTGATTAGTGTGGTAAGTGGTTGTTGACTTGGACTCACTCTGTGCAGTTTGTACAGTGCTAAGTAGTATAAACTTTCATTATTTGAGCCTTACTTTGCACCCCAAACGTATTTTTTAATCAACTGCATTTTTTTTTAAACTTAGCTATGACTTTAAGCCAACATGGTTCTAGGCATTAATATTTGTGTGTGTGTGTGTGTGTGTGTGTGTGTGTGTGTGTGTGTGTGTGTGTGTGAAATTTTTGGTGTCTTCAGGTTAGGCCACTTTCTTCAGGCTGTGGTGGAGGAGAGGCCTATGGAAGATGGAGTATCATGTGCTGGTGGAATTGGGATATGGAGTGGAGAGAAAGGAGTTGTCACACCAGTGGAAGTCAGCTGGGAGGAGCAGGTCTTCAGTAAAGGAGGAATCCGAGTGTTTGAGAATTCCGGGGCCAAGCCCACACTGCACTCCACCTACCGGCTAAGGTCTGCTTAGGAGTTAATGTTATCAGTTACATATAAAGCTGATATTTATAGTGCGTTGGATTCCCACAGTAAACTTGTAGTACTACATTCCCCCAGTAAACTACATCAGATTATTACATAGCCATTTACTTTAGGCTTTATTAATTCCACACTGGTTCGTTTGTAGCCACTACACGCCCACATATGGCTTTGGGTGTAGCCTCCACATTCTGCTTTTTTTCAGTTCTGCATATTGGAGGATGAGAATAAATGTTTCAGTGTTTGATTTGGATCTTTGCCCTTCAGTCGCTGATTATGCTATTTTTTTTTTGCAGGCCAAATTCAGAGCCTGGGGCTGGACTGAGTGAGGGTCTGTGCTCAGCAGAGACAGTACAGGGCTTTGCAGGGACACTGGTGCCACTGCTTTTGGAGATGTGGGTGGAGGCCATGGGTGGAGACAGATCCCAGGCTGACCACGGCCATCTGCTTACAGAGGAGTCCATGGCACTCATGTTCCAAATCCTCACAATACTGCAGCTTCTGCGCCGACTGGTACCTCAGATGGACCAACAGGATATGCTTGTACGTACACTACCCACACAACCACTATAGTACTACCAGATCCAGGGAGTCCTACAGATTTTTTCCTTTTTAATTCAGTGGTTAAGATGTGAACTTCAAAGTCTTTCAGAGTAATTTGTTGTGAAATGCTTCTGCCTAGAGAATACTACCAACTATGATTTCTTTACAGTGGTGGTGATAGGAACCAGTGATTGTCATGTCTACAACACAAATATAGCTGTTTTATTTGTTGTCCAAAATTATGCTATCCAGGGAATCTGCGCATTTTCTGAACTTTTCTATACAATGTTGTTGATATTAAAATAGTGCTAAATCTGAAAAAGAAATTTTCTTTGGGTGCTGTTCTGCCTTACAGCGCAATCCATGCACTTCCTTGCATATCTGAAAACTTTTGTAAAACAGTGTCTCGGGCATTAACCAGCATATTTGAAACCGCTTAATGAAATACCGTTAGATGATGTAGCTCTTTGAGGCGCTTAACTATTCAGACGTCTTGTCATAAGTTTCTCTTGAATGGAGTGTTTCACATTACGTTACCTGTCAATCGTTTGGGGACACTTAGTGTTTTTTGTTTTTTTTTATAATTCTTTATTTATCGTATTTGTGTTTTTTCATAACAAAAACCCCATCAAATAAAAAATAAATAAAATTAAAATAAATTTAAAAAATAAATAAATAAATAAAAGGAGAGAAAATATAATAATAATAATAATAATAGATACATATACATATAAAATAAATAAATAATGGTCACAATACATATCCTGTAACTACCCAATCACAACAGATGGTGCCGGCTACATAAAACAGTCAGAGGTCCATAAGTGGTTTCCATATTTTCTGAAAAATGTCTCCTTTATCTTTTAAGCAGTAAGTAAGTTGTTCCAATTGCAATGTTTCACTCATCATTTTTTTGAACAGACTGAGTGTTGGAGGCCTTTGTTGATTCCAGTTGAGCAAGATGCACTTCTTTGCTGTGTATGATATTAAGCCAATCCTCTTAACAGTTGTGGGATCCAATGTCCTGTCCAGATCGGAACCAAATAGGTACCATATAGGTGCAAAGCGTATTGGGATTTCCAAAACCTTAACAGTTAAATCATGTATCTCTCTCCAAAAATGTTTTAATGCCCCACAAAACCAAAAAACATGAATAAATGACCCTAAGCACATTTTACAGCGATGACATCTGGGGGATGAATTAGGGTATATTTTGTTTAAACGAACTGGGGTGAGGTACATCCTGTATAAGAATTTATAGTTCTGTTCAATTATTTTGTTGCTAGACAATGAGATAAAGACACTCTGACAGATAGTATCCCATTGTTCATCACTGAGAACACATCCCAAATCTTTCTGCCACACACTCTTCAGTGACGTCAAAGAGGAACTATGATTATCTAACAGGGTACTATAGAGTAGGGAAATTTTTCCTTTCAATGGCGTGGAGCTTTCCAAGATCTCCTCCAAACCGGACAGCCCCAAAGACAGACGCCCATTCCTCTTTAGTGTAGTAATTAAGTGCCGAATTTGTAGGTATTTATAAAAATCCTGTTTCGGAATTTTAAACTCCAATTTTAAATCTGAAAAAGATTTAAGGGAGCCGTCACTAAACAAGTTCTGAAACTTGTATATACCATATTTTTTCCAGTTAGTGAATAGGGACTTACCGACTGAAGGCGGCAAATCCGGATTGGAGGATATTGGAGCTAACAAAGATATTTTGCCAAAAGAACCACAGAACTTCTTTACATCTTGCCAAGCCTGCAAAATATTATAAATTACAAATGTTCTTGGCACTGAATGTAATACATTTATATTAGTAATGAATGGTAGGTAATCCAGAGGGGTAGGAAAACAAAGTTCTCCCTCAGTATCTGTCCAGCGAGCAGATCCACGGTTCTGTAACCAGCCAATCAAACCCTTCGCCTGAGCAGCCCAATAGTATAACTGTAAATCCAGGAGTCCCAATCCCCCTTTTGTTTTGGATTTGGTTAAAGTTTTTAGAGCTATTCTAGGTAGGGATTTCTTCCAGATAAAAGAGCTTATGAATTTATTTATGGATCTAAAAAAAATCTTATCCAAGTAACAAGGCAATGACTGAAATAAATAACAAAGTCGTGGTAGGACATTCATTTTTATCACATTGATTCGTCCAAGGAATGAGATGGGAAGCAGATGCCAGTGTTCAAATTCCTCCTTAATTCTTTGAAGTAATGGGGTATAGTTTATATGAGAAGTCTTTAAGTTTAGGGGACACATTCACACCCAGATACTTAAATCCTTCCTGTGCCCAAGCAAAGGGTGATGTACTCTTGAGTTCAATAGATACTGGGGAGCTTAACAAACATGCGTTGGATTTTGTTAAATTAACTTTATAACCTGATATCTTTCCAAATGTATTTATAAGATCCAATACTGCTGGAATTGATTGCTCTGGGCTGGTCAGGAACAACATAATATCATCTGCATACAATGATATCCTGTTGTCCATCTTTCCAATAGTAATTCCTGAAATTTGTCCACTAGTCCGTATGGCCGCTGCAAATGGTTCGACTGCCAAGTTAAATAAATACGGGGATAGTGGGCAGCCTTGACGGCAGCCCCTAGACAAGTCAAACTTTTCGGAAAGGGAGCCATTTACACATATTTGGGATTGGGGTTTACTATACATAGATTTAATCCACCCAACAAATCTATCACCAAAATTTAATTTCTTTAGGACGGAGAATAGGTATGGCCACTCAACCCTATCGAACGCTTTTTCCGCATCAAGAGATATTAATAACACTGGTTGTGCATGTAGGGCCGAGTAGTCAATTATATTTAATAATCTCCTAATATTGTCTGAAGCATACCGGGCCTTCACAAAACCAGTCTGATCTGGGTCAATAAGCTGGGGGAGTAAATCTTCTAATCTATGGGCAAATAGTTTTGATATAATCTTGAAGTCAACTGGAAGTAATGAAATTGGTCGATAAGAGGCACAGTCTGTATCATCCTTATCTTTTTTATGTATTAACGATATCACCGATGTCCTCATCGACTCCGGAAGAGTTCCGTTTTCAAAAAAGTCTGCAAGCATGGGCATAAAAAGGGGTTCGATTTGAGGCCAAAAGGCCTTGTAGAATTCTACCGGATAGCCGTCCATTCCTGGAGCTTTTCCAGAGGACAGTGACATGATTGCCTGCAACACCTCCTCTGCAGTAAATGGAGAGGTCAAACGTTCCTTGTCATCTTCAGAAATTGAAGGTAGATGTATATTTTCTAAAAATGCACAGATATCTGGTTCTGGGGGATTTTCTGATGTGTATAACTGTGTGTAGAAGTCAAGAAATGAGGACTGTAGTGATTGTATATCATATTTTAATTGACCTGTTTTGTTGCGTATACATTTTATAGTGCGATCGGAACGTTCTTTTTTTAAGCTGATATGCTAGGAGCCTACTAGGTTTATTACCATATTCATAGTAATGTTGTTTAGTGAAAAATATAAGTTTTTTAACATGTTCAGTTTGGATAGAATTAAGGCTACTTCTAACAGACTTTAGTTTCCTGAAATTTTCATCTGTAGGTGACTGTTTATGAGATTGTTCCAAATTAAGAAGCTCCTTTTTAAGTTGCTCTGCTTTTTTAATTGCCAGCTTTTTCTTAGCAGAAGTATATGAAATCAGCTGTCCTCTAATCACAGCCTTAGCTGCGTCCCAGATTACAGCAGGGGTGACAGGGGAGGTTGCATTATCCTGTCTATACTGTTCCAGCCAAAGTCTAATATTATCGCAGGCTTCTGTGTTTGTAAGAAGTGAAGAGTTAAACTTCCAATACTTAGTTTGGTATGTCTGCTGAGCAAGAGAGAGTTGAAGGTAAACCGGTGAATGATCCGATATAAGGATAGATCCTATACTACAAGAGATGACTGAAGAAAGATAATTTTTGGGTAGAAGAAAAAAGTCCAATCTAGAATATGTTTTGTGCCTGGCTGAGTAAAAAGTGTAGTCTTTTGACGTGGGATTGAATTCTCTCCATACATCAACAAGGCCTGCTAAACTTGTCCCACCCAATCTCTCTTAAGCTTTTTGTGCTCCTCGCTGGACAGATGTGTCTCCTGTAAGAAGGCAATCTCTGCCTTCTCCCTTTTCAGAAACGTAAGCACTCTTTTGCATTTAATTGGGTGACTTAGACCTCTGACATTGAATGTCATCACATTAAGGATGTGAGCCATAATGAAATTTGTATGTCATGTTGGTAATGGTTGACCATTTAGGGGAAGAAAGAAAAGAAAAGAAAAAAAAAAAAAATCCCACCCCACTCCCCAAAGCAAAAGCCTTGTCCCCAGGTGACAAGACAGCCCTCTGTTAACAAATAGAGCCTCAACTAGTCTGGCACACAGCAAACACCCCCCAACACCGCACAATATACCTGAATTATTATCTAATTATTTTAAAGAAAGAGTGCCTATTTCCCAGAGCTAACAGTTCTGCGGGACAGCAGACACATACAACCATTGCTAAAGTAGAAATGCAGGCCAAGCAAACTTGCTATGCTTATAAACAAAACGACATTAACCTATCCAAAAAACTGAACACTAAACCTCAAGAGAACCTTTTGTAGCTTTAGCCTGCAATGTCCTGTCCCACTGATCACTGTAACATGGTTACATCATAAATCAGTTGAGCTTAGTTTGGGATAATAAGCTTATACTTATGTTTATCAGTGTGAACTCTCACCCCTTCTCCCTAAAGACACAGTGTTAACGTGACCACTCAGTCTACCTGGCACTGGTATTACGGTAGAAATCTTCGGCTTCTTACGGTGATGCGAACAGCTGGATCTTCCCGCGGTGTAGCACCCTCAACTTACACGGGTGATGATGGAACCCGCGGAAAGTCCTCATATCAATAAAGAACTTCTTGACGCCGTCGAACTCGCGCCTCCGTCTGATGGTTTCTGCAGAGAGATCCTGGGCAAATGAGAGCTTGGTTCCATCATATGTGATGTCTCGTTGCCTTGTGGTACGTAGGACGAATTCTTTATCTTGAAATTTGAGGAAACGGATAAGAACCGCTCGGTTGTGGTTAGGTCTAGCAGGTGCCAGGGTACGGTGTACTCTTTCCAGTATGAAGGATCTGTCTGACCCCAGGTCCAACCATTTGGGAAGCATGTCGTGCACAAAATCTGAGTGGGCGACTACCTTCAGCTCCCTCCTTAAGACCGAACACCCGAATGTTCTTCCTCCTCGCACGATTCTCCAAGTCGTCCGTCTTTGCCTCCAGGTACGCGAGCCGCTTTGTAGCTGAAGCCAACGCTGACTCTGTTTTGTCGAGCTTTTCTTCGGCCGCTAGTATACGGGCTTCGGCTTCCTCGATGCCTTTTCTGTTGGCCGTGACGTTTCCTTTGATGTCAGCTAGCTTGTTTTCTATCACCGTGACAGAGTTCGCCAAGTCGCCCAGGCGGTTTTTATTCCGTCGAGCTTGGAACCAAACTCCGAACGGAGAGCTTTTAGCTTGGTTAGCACCTCAGCTACACTCGCCATGCTGTCAGCCTCGGTATTCCCAGCCGACGGCGTCGTTTTCGCAAGTCGCGAACTTGTCTTGCGTGCTTTAGTAAAAACGTCGCATTCCCTGACTGACAAAGGATTTGACATGATCAAAGCCGAGTTGTGGGTCAACTTTGTAAATGTTTGGGGTAGTTTTTGTGCGAAATTGAGAGGAGTCCCTACACTATGCAGCCATCCTCGCCGGGGTCACGTGAACCCACCCCCCCCCCCCACTTAGTGTTTTTTAATACATGAGCATGATTTCTTTGTTAGTTTACAATAACTTAAATGGAAAGCTGTCTGATTTCTATTTTCTTCAGAAATTGCCAAACTGAACTTGCCAGACAGCTGACAGTCCTACTGTGGGACTAATATCATAGCTTACATATTTAAAACTCTTAGCACTCATCATCACTCAACTGTTTAAACCAGCTTGGGACGAAAAGAGTTTCAATATGTGTGCTTAACCATAATTTGGAAAAGACAGCTGTCAAATCATAAGGCGCTTCAAGTACAGCTATAGGAAAAAGGCTGTGATGACTGTGCTAGCTCAGTAGGCATGGAATCTAGAGTCACAATTTTTTTTAAGTAGTCATACTAAAATTTACAAAACAAAAAACAAACACCATCAATGCTCCTTCAGTAACTGCTTTTAAGTCAGCATGTAGCAATACTCATTAGACAAACTAAAGAGGACTCTCTCTCTCTCTCTCTCTCTCTCTCTCTCTCTCTCTCTCTCTCTCTTTGATGAACCTGAAGCTGAGTGTTGCAGTTTCCAGGAAAGGAAAAAAGCACAAAGGTTAACAGAACCTTTTTTTCTTAGTTAATTCAGAATTAACACTGAAAGTGAAGCAAAGGAATTCAAGATATCCCCAGACCTTTGACAGCATACAAACTGTGGAAAAAAACCATGCACTGCATGCACACAAAATCATGTGAAGTCCCTCTCTTTCTATGTAGGATGCCTGGTTTCGGAACTTGTATCTGAGCGACTTCAAGCAGCATTTCATGAAGAACTTTCCGTACAGTCAGCTGGAAGTAGTCCGACACAAGAAGAAAACTGATATGAAGAGGTAAGAATTTTTTTGTTGTTGTTGTTGTTTTTCCAGCAGCTCTATTGCTACAAGCCTGACTGCCCATGCTGGTTCAGTTTTGTTTATATATGTGTGTGTGTGTAATATATATGAATATGAATATATATATATATATATATATATATATATATATATATATATATATATATATATATATACATAAAGGATGTACATACAGTTTTTTTTTGTTAGGGCTACAACAAATATTTGATATGTAATAAATTTGATAACATTTGAAAACTGAATAGCTATTCGAGTGACCCTCACGCTTACTACATATATTAATCCAGGTGCTTTGGCGGGGAAACTATCTTACATTCTGATAGAAAACTACTCTAATTGTAGTGTTTGGGTTTGTACTTGGTCTCATTACCTGATTGTTATCATAAGCTTGACCTAACAGAAGCTGAATCTGTTTTGTTGTAGGGGCCGGCAGCAGGTGGTGGGTGGAGCTGTTGCTGGGGGTAACGTGGAACCACTGGCTCTGAATGTCATGCTGTGTCAGGTGATGGTGACACTAAGCCTGAGGGGGCGGGACCACGTCGCTGGCCAGGATGCCGACTGGCTTGGGCCAATCCGAGCTTTCGTCACAGACGCTCTGTCCAGCGGGGGCAAGCTGAGCTCTAAGCACCTAGCTGCTCTGCTGGAGGTGGTCTGGAGGATGATCGTCACCCAGAGAAGCCGTGGTGAGACTCTCAGATGATAATTCAGTCAAAAGCACGAGCCAAGATGTATTTGCTTCTTTAGTTTTGCACTCTGAGACATACAGCTGCATCAAATGGAAGCTCACAGGAACCATTAGCATTGTGCAGATTATCTAAATTATCACACCCTTGCATAAATCACACCCTTCAAATCAAATCATATCAAATTTATTTGTATAGCGCTTTTTACAACGGATGTTGTCACAAAGCAGCTTCACAGAATTCCAGAAAAGACAGTTTTAACAAGAATGTAAAAACCCCCTGGTGGGCAAGCCAGCCCTTGCATCAAACCTTGTTGAGTTGAATCACAAATAGACTTGCTCATGCTGACCAGGGATGATCATTTTACCTATTTTTTTGAATTCCTGCCCTTGAGTCATAACCCTTTCCATGCCGTTAGCTAGGTCTCCTCCTGTCATATGAAGCTGAGATGGTGAAATCTATCACATACATCCTCTGAGTTCCTCTGAATTGGCCGTTGTGAGAATTCAAATGGAGTGAGGCAAATTGTGATCTGTTAGACTCCTGGTTACAGATGGCTGGGGCGTCACCATGGATTAAACTGTGAATCTCCTTTTGAAAGAACAAGAGGTCTCCAAATCCAGACCTTAAATCCACTTTCTAGTTCTGGATTTTGTATTCACTGGCAGTTAAGTAAACTAATGATGGAACTGCTTGGCCAACTAGTGTCACAGCTACCAGTGTCCAGAACTCAAAATGGATTTGAAGACTTTTGGCTTAGATGGTTGCACCACTCAGTAGCCCCACAGTAAGATGTCTGTTGTCTATAAAAATGGACAAAAGAATGAACCAAAGTACATTGCATAGCTAAAAACAGTTGTAGCCACCTTGTTAAAGTACCCTTAAAGTCATAATTTAAAATACACATTAATTTATGACTATGCAAATTTTAAGTGCTGCCTTTCCACTCTATTTCGAAATCCTGCCCCGTCTCTGTGTATAAAAAGAAGAGACAGCAGAAATAAAAGTGAAAGATGGACAGTAAATAGGCAAGACAGGAAAAATACAGATGGATGGAAAATAAAACAAACAAATGGATCCTTGAGCAAATCAAGCCTGGATGACCAGCAACAAGCTAGATCATAGGAATCATGAACGAGCCATTCGAAAGCCTGAAGACTCAAATAGACGGCAAGATTTTTCTTTTCCATGTGGTCACTAGGAGTCAGATAGAACCTGACAGCTCTTAATAATAATGAAACCTAGCTTTATAGGAAATTGCGTACATCTTGTCATTATTATAGTTCTTTGTGTTTTACCATAAGCTAATGAATTTGTGTTGGACGTAAATTGCGCTTGTGTGTCTCTCTAGCGGTGACGGAGGAGTTGCTGCAGGCTGTCTATATTCAGTATCAGCAGAAGAACTTAGGCCTGACTATCCGCACCCTTCTGCTGCATTTCTTTAGCCAACTCTACATACAGGAACATCAGAAGCAGCCTCATATCGCCAGGTATGCACGCACACTGATTTTGAACATCTTGGGTATAGAGGAGGTGGGGTACCTTTATTATTATTTCCCGTAATTCTCTATAGTATTCTATTTTTCTGTGAAGTAGGTTTCTGTGTTCTTTGTTAGGCAGAGTTTATAAAATTATGAGGTGAGAAGCTTGGATATTTAAATGGAATTTAAACGGTCTAAACATTAAAACCTTGGCTGCAGTGAGCTGCTTATGGTCCAAAATGCTGATTAGACTTGAAGAAACATTTAAGTAATATTGGTGTCTAAAATGGGAGGGGCAAAGAAAATGTTGGGTAAAGTTTAGTAGAGATATAGAAAAGTTGAAACACTTTGATTGTGATTTTTTGCAACTCCCTGGGACTAACTCTGATTAATGCTTTTCTTGTTTTGTGAACCCTTAATCTTCAATAAAAATACATATTCATTTTCTGCCACTACTGGTGTATGTAGCTGATTTATTTTTACTTTAGATGTAAGTTGTTTTGACAAAATCCTCAAATATCCTTAGTACTATATTTCCTCACATGACTGGTGATGGTTATAGGAAGTGCTGTACTGTTAATGATGGTATGGGCATCAATTATGAAAGTTCTTCAGTTTTCTTTTAAATAGAAGCACTTGTTTTGTTCATATCACACCCACAATAATGTGACAGCAGCGACTAAAGCATAAACAGCTCCAGTACCAGGACCAAAGATATCATAAGTGGAACTTGAACAAAAGGAGGGGAGAGGCAGGCAATATGGTAAAAATATTATATCACACTATTTAAAAACATTTAAAATGTTTACATTTCATGATATTGATACACACAATGCACTGGCAGTGTCATCAATAACCCTGAATACAATACTTTTTGTTCAGCATTTCGCATTCCGACTATGCCTTATCCTGTTAAACAGAATTATTTATACTCTCTTTTTTAACAAAACATGGATTTGGTCTGTGTTCTTTAAATACTGACAATATCCAAGATGTTGATGATATTCATGATAGTTTTAAAATATTACCTTATTTCCCACCTGTATTTGAACATGAATTACAAAGTAAGTGTCAAATCTGCGCTAGTTATTAGTGTTTTTTAGTTTAGTGGTGTTTGTACTATTAGATCAAGGGTGGTGTAACTGCAGTTTTTATTCCAGCAAAGCAGGAGATCACACGATCAGTTGTTTGACTGAAACCAGTTGATTAAAGAACTGGAATCAGGTGTGCGCCTGCTTATTTGGAGTGAAAACCTGCAGTGACACCTGCCATTTGCAAGTAAGATTAGACACACCTGCATTGAAAGGATGTTGGTCAGTTTAAACTTCACATAAAACTCATATAGCTCAGTACAGAGTTGACTTTGTGGTATGCTTTGTTTTACTATGTTATAAAAGTGTCAATCTCTCTCTTTCTGTCTTTCTCTCTCTCAGGAGCAGGATTTTGGCTCGTTGGTTGGCTTCATTGCCAGTACAGTTAGTGCAGCTGGGTAGTCGTAATCCCCAACTTTCAGGGCAGCTCCTGCAGACAGTGCAGTCAGCTGCAGCATGGGGCCACAAAGACTTACTGCTCAGTCTCCAGACACACGCATGCAGCCTCTATGGTAATCGCATACATCCTCCACACACACTTAGAAATTCTTTTTTATTTCTCTCTTTTTTTTCACCCTCCCAAGCACGTACAGAGCATCAGAGAGAGCAGGGCACAAAGTAATGCAGGGTAAAATGTGGGTACAGGTCACATAGATATTTCATGTAGTTGAACAGCTTCAGGTTGAACATGCTTTTAATAATCTCCTTGTATTTGCAAAGCAATGTCCAACTGCAAATGTTGACAACGGTCAGACTGATGTTTCTCAAGACCTGATGACTTTTTCTGTTTTGTATCATAAAACTAACTTCTTTTTTATAAGTTTTTTTTCATAACTGAGTTCTGAGAATTCACATCAATTTTGTTTTAGTCATCGCTGTGGTGGCACCATTTTAAAGCGTGTAATCCACTTGCAGTGATAGCTAGCCAGGTTAAAGTACAGCCTTCACATGATGGGGTTTGTTGTAACACAGTGTTACATCTAAGCCTTCTACTATAAACAGTAAGAGAAGTACATATACCTCTAGGGAAATACAAAGCAATCAGTTTTTTATGCATAGATTCATCTGAAACATACTGTACATTATTAATTAATTAAAATGCGGATGTATGCTGTTCCACTCTGTGGTCAAAAATGACCTCATTCAGCACAGCCTCTTTTTACTCATTTAATTTATTTGAATGTTTTTTTTAATGTATTTAGGATGGAAAGCTTATTTGGTTTAAACAGCATGAAACTATTACATTAATTGTGTTTTGATTTACATGTTTTTTTCATGACAGTTACTCCTGTCCTTCCGGTTACGTTTGGGGTTAGTTAGTAATGTTGAGTAACGGTGCACACACTTTAGTCTGAAGCATTTTTTATGGTAGGTGTGGTAGGAAACAAATTTACCTTGTCTATATACAAAAAAGTAGTCTTCTTCTCTATATGATTCATAAACAAAATAGATCTAAATTATGATTTGAAAATAGCAGGTCAGATATTCAAATGTTGCAGTTCTAAAATGTTTGTATTTTTTTATTATTATAATTATTACATTTAGACTTTTGCATCTGTTGCTGTCCAAAAAAAATCAAAATAAAAACATCTCCAGCTGCTGTGTTCAAAATTATGTAGGAAAATCAAAATTGAATTAGATTTTTTTTTTTTTTTTTTTTTTGGACAGTGACATAATACGTATGGGCCCCTTGTTATAGTGTGTGCATGTCGGTCTGTGAGAGAGAGCGAGTCTGAGTGTTGGTGTCTTGCTCAGAGTGTGTGTGTGAGAGTCTGAATGTTGGTATCTCCCACTGAATGTGTGTGTGTGTGTGTCTAAGCTGTCTGTAGTTTCATGTTTCAAGAGCACAGCGCTTCCTTTGTATGCCAGAGCCCTGGTGACATCAGCAGAGTGCGTCAGCATCTAATAATGTCTGTCTATCTGTGATCACTTACAGGGGGAGAACACTCGCTGTCTTAGCCCAGACAGACACACACACACAGTTTCCTTACTAATAGTAGTAGTTTTGCAAAGCTACCAGACAGGGGAGCTCTTTCCTTTCTTTTCACTGAGTATTCCGCATGTAATCTTTGAACTGAATATTAATGTTTATTTGTGTGTGTGTAGATCCTC
This sequence comes from Pygocentrus nattereri, assembly GCF_015220715.1. NCBI lineage: Eukaryota > Metazoa > Chordata > Actinopteri > Characiformes > Serrasalmidae > Pygocentrus > Pygocentrus nattereri. The sequence continues at coordinate 14,339,077 of NC_051234.1, read as the reverse complement.
ATGAGGGCTGTGTTGTAGTACTGCCGGTGGAGCAGCAGCAGCAGTTGGTTCAGATTCTCTACTTCCTGCCTGCTTTTCCCACTGATGTCCTGGCCTGCCTCAGTCAAGTTTGCAACGCTGGCAGAGTCTCAACGAGCCTAGCTGCCATGCTCATCCGCACCGTATACCTGAGGTATAGCACTTAAACTTGCACATGTCTGTCAGGACAAACACTGTAATGTACAGCCTGTAACATGAGGGCTTAACTCTGCTCTTCAGTTTACCCATATGCCAAAGGCTTGGTTGCTTGTCTTGTTTTATCAGGTCTGCTTACCGTTTAGGTGCATTTGGTAGTTCTACAATTACACATTGTCCTTCTGTTTCTTTGCATAATTCTGTTAGGGTAGGACCCCCACAGGACTAAGACTAGCTGATAGGGTAATGTAATCGTAGCTGATAGGGTAATGTAATCGTGTATAGCTGATGATGGACAAATAACCTGATGACGATGTGACAATGTCTATGTCTATATATGTATATTTGTGTGTATATATGTGTGTGTGTGTGTGTGTGTGTGTGTGTGTGTGTGTGTGTGTGTGTGAGAAAATATTGTGCTACTTATTTTCAGACCTACCCAGGATCACCACAAAGCAGGTATTATTTGGGTTCTGGATCATTCCCATCACTGCAGTGACACTGACATGGTGGTGGCGTTGCGTTAATACGAGTGGATCAGATTCTGACCACTGATGTATGGGGTAATGAGGGCTAACAAAGTATGAAGAGAAATAGATGGACCAGAGACTGTAAGTGTAGAACTACAAAATGCACTTAAATCTTAAGGGAACTTGATGCTGTCACACCAAGTTTGTGTCGTCTTTTAGCAAGTCTGCGTCTGATGTCTGTTTTGAAAGCATATCTGTGGCTTTGTTCATTGTAAAATCTGATTCTCCAGGCTAAATGATTTCTTCACTGAGTGCTGCGGTGCTTGCAGTATGGCTTCACTTTGTCTATCAGATCCGTTAGCCTTTCTTAGCAGTGGGCTAGGGGCAGTGCATGCACAGGTTATGTAGCAATTCACAGAGGTGGCCTAGCTCGATTTACATCATACATCATGGCCCTAGAAAGGGTCCAGTATGGTGGGGCACTCCTTGGGAATACATGCTGTGTAACACAGTGCTAGTATGAAGTGCACTGCTTTGAATAAGCGGGATGTTATGTGCCCAAGCTGAGCTGGCATATATTTCCACATTTTGAAAGTGCAGTTAGCAAGTATAAATTGCTTACATGAATGTGCCAAAGTTAAAAAATGAATGCCTCAGAGAAAATGCTCAGCTAGCTCCAAAGATCCTTCCTCAATCTATGTTATTGACCATCATCCCCATTTTGTAACTTGTTTTGGGGATTTGCTACACATGTCCACACAGTCACAAGCTGTGTGTGTGTGTGTCCGGCACAAACTCAGTCAGGTGTGACGATCTGCGCTTAGAACGTCTGTTACTCGTGGAGACCAAGAGGAGACAGCAGTCGGCGAGTTTACGCTTTTAATAGAATCAAACAATTTAGCCAATCAGTGTTGGGCCTAGCACTATGGAGCATGATCAGAGACTGGCTAGCTCCCCCACTTAAGTCTGATTGGCCGTGACTGTTTGCCATTGGTAGCAATTTGCTGTAACGAAGCGTAACATAGCACCAGTCATTGTTTAGTGAAGTCGAGGTCATACAGCAGTAGGTACTGTATGTTGCATTCACGTTTATTATCCACTTTATTATGTGTACAGACTCTACCTTCACCCACACATACACATGTACACAGAGGGGTTGTACAGTATAGTACTGCTACATATTGCCATTGCAGTATGCCTTAAAATGTATTAAAGCACTGGCCTGTGTAATCCTAAGGCACGTAATGTTTGAGTTTTATACAGAATCAGTGACAGAAACTCATCTGGTATGTTTTGTAGCCTTCTGCAATATCAATACTGTAAATATTGTGTAGAGCAGATCCATGGCCCTGAACAGTTTGTACATATCAGTGCTGTTCTGACATTCTGAATATTTGGCAAATTCAAGTTTAAAGCTATGTCTGCAGTAGCTAGTTTGAGACTTTCTTTGCTCTTGCTTTCATTTACACAGTCACTCGCAGAGCATGACAACCCTGTGAAAGATCTGAAAAGAATAAGCCTAAACAACCATGTTGAACCTTCAAATCGAGAACCACTGGCTTATAACGCATGGTCTCTTCTAAAACGCATGGTGTCTTGTCACTCCAGCCATTTTCTCCATATTTAGTTGCTAATGCCCTGGCTAAAATTAATCCATGAAAAGCCACTGGAGAAGATGGGCTGGACCCCTTTTTATTGTGGCTCACAGCCCGGGTTATTTTAGAATGCATTTTATACATTTTTAATTTTTCAGTTTCATTCAGTTTAATCTTTGCAGAATCCCCAGGGCCTGGAAAACAGCTCATGTAATTCCTCTGCATAAAGGTGGTGAGACAACAGATCTGAATAATTATAGGCCCATCTCAAAACTGTCCTGTTTAGCAAAAATGTTAGAATCTCTAGTGACCAGCAATTGAAATCATTTCTTCTCAAAAATTCTGTTTTTTCTAAATATCAGTCTGGTTTCAGAGAAGGTCACAGTACTATCTCTGCTACGACACTGGTTTTAAACCACACTTTAAACACTGTATCTAAAGGTGTACCACAAGGGTCAATTTTGGGTCCAGTTTTATTTAATATATACTTAAATGATATTGCTGCCTCTGCTTCTACCTCAAACTGCAAAATTTACCTTTATGCAGATGACATGATTTTATATTGCTCAGCTGATTCTATTCATGCTGCAACAAGAAAATTACAGAGCTCATTTAATGCTCTGCAGGTGGCATTATATAAGCACAAGCTAGTTTTAAATGTCATGAAAACTAAGTTCATGCTGTTTTCCAGATCTTTTAATACTGATTTTAGTACTGTAAATATTACCCTGGCAGGATCCACCATTGAGAGAGTCACAGAATATAAATACCTGTTCCTAAAGATCTCACTGACATTATTATGTTCCTCTTTAATGAGACACTAATGTTCGTACAAGCAGCTACCCAAGCACACCTTAGCTGCCTTAAACAGTTCTTTCTCATGTGCGTGTAAAATGGCCCAGGAGATATTTCTGTGGAGATCAGGTAGACAATAATCCACTTATATAATGAAGGGCAAAGTGAAACAGACTCAACAACAGCCTGGTAGACCACCATAACTGTTGCCATTAGATAAACAGTGCTTAAAGCTTTCATCTTTGAGAGAGAGGAGAAAATTAAGCTGCTTCAGATCTTTAAAATCCACAGGTTCTTTTGTTCATCCTTCCACTGTGAGAAGACAGCTCAACACTTTAAATCTGAAAGTATATGTAGCTGTCAAGAACTGTTACAGAGAAAAGGAATTCCCCAGGTGAGTGATATCACACTTTGTGAGTGGCTCTGTAAATGAAAGCAGGAGCAAAGAAAGTCCCTAACAACAGAAGTAGGTTTAAACTGAAAATAAAATAAAAGAAGAAAATGAAGAATTGTATGCGAAATTATGTGGATTGTAAGAAGCAGAAAGTCAACTGACATCTAAGACTGAGCTTTGGAGATGTGCAAAAATATCCTGAATGCAAGTCACGCCTCTAATAAAGGCAAAAAGCAAATTATCTTTATATACTAAATTTCTTACTGTTGTTGAGGCTTTTGTGTAATTTACTGTTAAGTGCTTTTCTGTTTTTTTTTTCCTGACCCTGAAAAATGACTTGTACTTAATGGCTGTTTTGACTGGGTATTACATAAATTAAAAGGTGATCTCTATACCGATATTTGTCAAACATTGGGGCAAATTTTTAATTAAATTTCTGAGACCAATTGGCAGCCCCTGTACACACAAACATTTATGACGATTTATAAGATTTTTGGCTTTGTTATCTTCATATTTCTCAAAGACTGCTGAATTGTAGGTGCTGTTTTTAAATTTGTTATTTGGGCTTTTATGGATGTTGAATTGAGCAGCGAATGATTGACAGGTGATATTGTGAATCCATCTCATGCCGTGGGCCTTAGGGCTATAGGCATGTGTGTTTACGTGTGTGTGAGAGAGAGAGAGAGAGAAAGACACTGCATCTGTGTGACATGCTGTGGCCCCACTGTGGTTTTTAGACACTAGCCTAAAGCCAGTCTTTTATTTGTGGTTTTCCTTCGAATCCTGATGGGAACACTGTGTGAGAACACACAGTGATTGTGTGACATACCGTCCAAGTCTGTGCGTGTGTGTGTGTTGTACACTTTAGTTCCTCTGGGCTCTCTATTTGTTCAACAGGAGGAAGGATAGATAGACAGATAGAGAAGAGGGCACCGGAGGTAACTGCTACACCACTTTGAGTTCTGGTTAGCCAATTGGGGGCAGCATTGCTCTTTTCATAGCAGCTAGCACCTTCACATTCTAAGACACACTAGGTATTGGTGATTGTAGTGTGTCCTGTGTAGATCAGATCTACAACGCATATGACTTTTTGTATTTACATTTTAGCAACATGTACAGTACTGTGCAAAAGACCACTTTTCAGTTATAGTATAATATAATTATATATTATGATGTCACTCTTTCCGGTATTTCATGTCCACCCTTTGTCTTCATTACAGCTTCTATTCTTTTAGAGACTCTTGCTTTCAATTTTTCAAAGAAATCTGCACAGATATTTTTCCTTTTTTCCCTGAAGTTTGGTCTTAAAATTTGTCAGCTTCTCACTGTGCGGCTTACACTGTCAGTGATGGTGAAGTCTGGTCTCTGGGGTGGCCAGTCTATAGTTATAAGAATATCAGCAATTTCCTTGTTTGATTTGCAATTTTTTTTTCTCAGCAACAGGTTCTTGAAGTCCCATAGTGTTGATTTGTCTGCTCACAGTGATCTGAACCATTGGAGAGTGGAGCTCAATCTTCTCTGAAAGATGAAAGCTTTAGATCCTGTTTATCTGATGTTGACAGTTTTGTTGGTCACCCAGTCTTGCACTTTTTTCCCTTTCACTTATTTTATCCTTCATATGTGGGTATATTATCTTATTTAAGTTCTTCAGAAATATCTGCTGTAAAATGAATAACTTAATGGCTGTTTTTCCTAGAAATTAAATAAGAGATAAGATGCCTTTGTCATTGCACAGTGTACAACGAAATTGAGCAGCAATCCAACATCACTTTCTGCACACAAAATAATTAAACATACGGCAAAAATATAAAGTGCAGATTTAAGAAAAATAGTATAAAAATCTTAAATATAAAACTATATATTCTAAACAGACAATAGACAAGTGAAGGTAAGTTTGTTATTGCACATTCCTTGGATAGCTTATAGTTATATAATATTGCACATCTCAAGAATTATTGCACAGAAAGAATATAGATTGTACACTCGAGAACAAATAGTGTAGTGAATAATAAAAATAAACAAAGTAACTGTCTTTACTGAAATTCTGTGAAGCTGCTTTGTGACAACAGTTGTAAAAAGCGCTATACAAATAAATTTGATTTGATAAAATATCCAGGATTTATAGAGATCACCAGCCACCTAACATATTTTTGTCTTGATACTTAACATATTATGCACCATATTAACATGCTATTCTATTGTAAATGAATGAAATTATATGAAATTATCATTTCAATATTGATCTACTGTTACATGAAATGTGTGCATGCTCACACAACCTACTAATCTGAATCGTATCCATTTCCACTACACTTGTCCTTTTTGTCTGCCCACTTCACCTGTGTGCAATAGATGATGTACATGCTGAACACAGGCATTCTATCCAGCTTGCAGCACTGCTTCTGCAATATCCGATTACAGTTGATGTTTAAAACAAGGAGTCTTAAGTCCAAATTTTCACAGTTGACTCATAAGCATGAAGCAAGTCGTTTGTTGTTGGTGTGAAGATGAACTCAAGTGGTCATTCTTCAAGTCCAGTCTATTGGGAGGAAAATGACATGTCTAAGAACTAGCAAAAGCCAAAAAAATTGGTTTTTATATATAGCATGTACACCAAATTAGTAAAAGTCAAAAGTCTTGCTAGAAAAACAGAAGTTCATACAACTGTAATTACCATCACATGTTGGTAAAATTTTATTTATATATATATATATATATATATATATATATATATATGTATATGTATATGTGTGTGTGTGTGTGTGTGTGTACATATATAATGATAAAACAGTGGTAAATATGTAAAAAGTTTTTTGTTGGTACATCAACTCAGAACTATCAAAACATGGTCTTTGGCATCTAGCAAATGCATGTACAATACATGTACATATATTCAAATGTAATGGCTGTGTAACTTAGCTTTTATAAGGAAACACTTCAGACGTCTGGTTCCTATCACCACAACTTTGAACAATGCAGAGCATTTCACACCGGACCCCTATGACTCAGACTTTGTTTCCATTACAACCATTTAATTATGCAGAGGTTTTGAACAATCAATGGAATTCTCCTTTAAATCTATATTGTATTAAAGATTTAGAGTTCTTATCATGTGTAAAACAACATATGATTATGAAGTGATTTCCAAAGTTCTGAATAGTAGTGTTATTTAGTTACTGAATGCTCCAATAGACAAAATGGAAACAGTGACACATTACAGCTAAAATTCTGGGAACTTCTCCGGTCTGCATATGAAATTGCACACAACTTGCTGAATAACATTTTCTAATGTTGGCTTCAGACACTTCTCCAAGCGGATGAATGTGATGTTAATGGGCACAATGAAAAAGAATTCAAAGAGAACTTGGACAAAACTTGGTGAAGGACGTGTCTTCTGAAGATGTAATTAAACTATTTACTGTTATCATATCTTTTTCACTTTAATGTTGAATTTGAGACCTAAACATCAAGCCTTGTTTTTGTGCCTCAGCCTGGGGGAGGGGTTATATAATCATGCTTCATTGGCATAAAGTAATGATTTGATGCTAGTATGTAGAGATATGTATAAAGTGTTGTATACATGTAGCTGCCACTTTAACCATAGCCTGTAAGATCTCACTAATGTCGCTTTGCTAATGATCTCCCAGTGCAGAGATGATGGAGACAAAGTTCTAGAACCCAGCGCAAGGTAATGGTTAAAAGACATCCAAATCATCCACCGTTTTGCCATTTGAACAATGTTCAATATAGAAGATGTGGCAGCTTCTTCATGAAAAGTCTTCTGAAATTGCAGAGATTTGGCTGTAGTGGGCTGGTCTAGACAAAAGACCAAGGCTGAATTTTGTTTCCAGTGAAACCCTGCTAGTGTCCATGTGTTTGGCTCTTTGTTTCCTATTTGATCCAGAGGTTGAGGTTGGGGTCAGGTGTAGCAGCTGCATTTTAGCTGCAGTAACATGGACATCAATGGAAAAGCGTCACAAAGACAGGAGCGCAAGCTTGTTTGTGTGTGTTTTATATAAAAATTATTGTGTGCCCATTTTACGATCAGATCTGTCATTCAATAAATGGAACCCATTATCTGTGCACATTCCGCAGTGTTTTGGTTAACTGAACAAATTTGTGTGAGAGACTGATGACTTACCATGGGACTGTATGTGTGTGCATGCATAAGAGGTTCTTTTATGACCCCCCCACCCCTTCCATGATGACTGATGGGATATTTGCCAGTCAAAACGTTATGTAAACCGTCTGCATGCTTGTCCTACCATCACAAGAGAAATTGAATGAAAGTGATGTATCGGTCCAACGCTGACCCACATCAGCAAGTCACAAATAATGCGGTTTGAGGGGAAACAGCATGAGAATCAACAGATTGTCCTTGAATAGCCCGCACACATTCGCATGGGCATACGTACACACCCCAGCAGCCTCATGTCCCATTACGGTCACACAAAAGTATTTTGTGAGACTTTGAACAGGACAGTTCTCACAATACCTTGCCATTGGCACTCCAGTCTGACAGCAAATACGCAGATATGGACACGAAACCACCAGCTTTGTGACGTCTTAAGTCTGATCAAAGCTTATTTTATTGGATTGCTTTGGGCAGTATTAAGTTAAGATAAGTGATACTTTTTTAATTCCACAAACGGGCAAATTCCACCTCCACATTTAACCCATCTCTGAAGTGAAACGCCACATACACACTAATGAAAATACACACACTAGGGGGCAGTGAGCACACTTGCCCGGAGCAGTGGGCAGCAATTGGAGGTTACGTGTCTTGCTCAAGGACACCTCAGTCATGGACTGTCAGCACTGGGGATCGAACCAGCAACCTTCCGGTCACAGGGCCAGTCCCTTAACCTCCAGCCCACGACTGCCCCCTAAAAGTCAACCTGAAATAAAAAAGAAATCCTTTTTTTAATACCTTAGTCACGTTCGCTGATATCGCGTTAAGCAGAAATTTTAATATAATGCCATTTAAAAGGCAGAATTCCTGTTTTTCTCTGTAATCTTTCATCAAAATGTATCTGACTTGAAAACTTTTGATTGCATCATGGTGTACCTGTGGGCAGACAAAAATAATATTAACCAATAATATCATGTTTCACCTTTTACCCTTTTTCCCTACCTAGAGGGAAAATGCTCCCTCAGAGACAACTTGATAGTTATATGTAAAAGTTTTTGTACCCTGGTTGCTTTTTCATTTTCTAAGTGAGAATATGTGGGGGAAGTGTTAGCTTATCAAGCTTGTTTAAGGTGGTAGTAACTTCAGGCTCCTGCAAATGATATTGCACATTGATGAACGGGTTAGATACCTGCAGGTAGATACCTGCAGGGTGTGCGATGGGATTCATAGATTGAGAACAGGTGGTACAGTCTTGTTCGATGTGTGGAAAATGGGTCTCAAAGCAGAAGTTAATGATTGGCAAAAAGGAGTGATTGCATTTGGGTGTACCAAAGGCCATAGGGTGAAGGAAGCAACTCCTTCTCCTGCAGGTATATCGAAGTATACGGTCATACAGGTCTACCAGCAATGGCAAAAATGCCCATGTCTACAGGAAATTCTCATCAGTATTATGGCTGAAAAATTAAACTGATGGACAGGGACCGCTGACATGTTTCATGGCTTGTGAATAAAAATAATGGTTTCCTACGGAATGTATTTCAGAAATTCGTTGTGAAGGACCTGTGTTGAGTTCTAGAAGCAATTCTTGCCTGGAAGCAAAGCGATTTTTATTCACAAGCTACCTGGACAAAAGATTAGTCACCACCTTAAACACACAAGGTGACTAATGTTTTGTCTGGAGGGCTTATTAACTTTGACTGAGGGTTCTCAAACCTTTGCATAAGATTGCACACTACGGTTTCTGATTTAAGATCACATCAAATTTGACGCAGTTCTGATTCTTTCTTAAACCTGTAACCTTTTATACTGTAAACATTACTTGGTCCGCATCTAACGTTTCTGTGGCTTTATATGCCCAAAACGTCATTTTACATTACTTTATATGACTTTACATTATTACGACTTGATTTATGTAAGTGATTTCTTATCTGATTGGCTGTCCACTATTGTGTCTTGTCTAAGAAACCACTAAATATAACTTCTGAATGAGTGTGGTGGGGCTAAACTGGTGTAGGTTGAATATGCGGATATATGTAAATGTGTTTGTGTTCATGACCTCACTGAAACGGCAAATTCAAAATGGGCTGTTTTTTGGACTGTATGGAATAGGGAGTGCATATTTTGGAACTGTAACAATGTTTACCTGCTGCATCAGTCTCTTTTATTTGAAGAAAAGGGAGGAAAATGCACTTTTCCATATGAGCCCTTTGAATGTCTGCAGTGTGGAATTAGCAAAGTGGAAAGCGATAACAGTCCGACAGCCAGTTGTCATATCTGTTTTGACTGAGGTTATGCTAGTCACCTTTCGTCAAAATGCAAAACTAGCTCCATGAGAAAAGAACTTCTTCCAGTATTGTACAGAATAATGCCATTTTCAAAGCAGAGGGGATGTAGTATACTGTTCTTTTCATGTTTTATATACAAGCTTCTCCAAATTGTCCAAAATCGGTAGTGTGCCACACAGTATATGTTAAACAGTGATGTTACTCTAGACTTTTAAAGGAATTGGCCTAGCCTAGCATATCTTATTGCTTTACTAACATCACTGTGCAATGAATGTGCCCTGTTGGCAATGTTATCTGCCAACATATAAGACTCAGTAATGGTGGGTGCTCAGTGTCAATTTCATTTGGTTAGGATCAGGACAAAAACTTGATCAGGACATTCCCAGTGTTTAGTCAGAGTGAGACACTGAGTGTTGAGGCTTGATTAACATGACTGTGAAATTTAGTGTTTCTTAATTTTCTCCTCAAGCCAAAATAGCAGCAAATTAATATGGAAGGAACATTGACAGTTGACCTTGGTTTGCTTTGAGAAGCACACAGCAACTTTGGCAATAATTTCAAGCTTGATTTGTTTCGTGGGATGTACAAAAATATTTTTTGTGGCTGAAAAATGGTGGGTGCTGAGCTGAGACAATGGGAAGAATGTTCTTGATAAATTTACTTGAAAGAACATGAGCGTGAAGAATGCACCTAGATGCGCTGTTTTGTTGCCATTGCATTGTACTGTAGGCCCATCTCACTAGCAATAAGCCAAGATTTAAAATCCAAAAAGTGTAAGTTCTAAGAAATGTTATGCAACTTATTTTTCATTCATTAAAGATCAGTTTAAGGTGCAAAACTTAGTTATGGGACTGACCCACATCCTTAGCTGGGGTGATAACATGGCAATGAATTTTGAGACTTTCGCTTCATTCTCTTTAGCAGGTCACCAGCTGATGCTTACTTGTTGTTTGAGGAAACTCAAGAACACTTTTTAAGATTTTGACTATTCTTGTTCTTTGAAATTGTACTGTACTGTAATTAGGGATGGGAATTCCTAGGCACCTCACAATTTGATTATATTACGATTCAAAGGGCTGCAATGCGATAATAAAATGATTATCGATGCATCTTTCTATACAGGATTTCTCTTTTTCTCACTGTGTGAGAACTTGGAATTTTTAAAGCACAATATTTGTAATGATCCAGAATTTGCTTCTAATATATTTTATTAATAAATTTAATGGAAGTGATGTAGTAAGTGAACTGGAAGGCTCTCATTCACTGCTCTTGTTTAGCACACATGAGCTGCCAGATTACAGCTATCCTACTTGTTTTCTTTAGTGATTCTATAACTTCAGTGTCGTAAAGTGTGGTGGTCGCTGTGTCAGTAAAATATCTTCGAGACGGGACACTGTCTCGCCTCCAAAGTGCACAGCATGGCATGAAAGCCCTGTTTTTCAACGACTAAGAATGAATGTAAATCCTTTGCAATAAAAGTTGTGGTAGAGTTTGTAATTAACTTCGTCCTTTGGGTTGGGTGGATACTCTGACATCACTTGATCAATGGTCCTCTGGTTGGCAGCAACCACAATGGGCGGAAAATAGGTGGAAACGTAACAACCCGCTGCTCTTTTACTGGCCGGTTGGGGCTCCACATGAGAATTAGATTTCTAGGTAAAAATAAAATTATCCTCCTTTGCAGTAAATAAAGTTCTGATGACTGTTCAAACACAGTTTTAACAGTGATCTCAAACACTGGAATTAATGTACATTCTTGCTCCTCTTGGATCATTTAAGGTGGAACGGGAAAAGTCGAGCAAGAAACTGCCTTCAGCCTTGTAAAAAGTAGAAATTTGAGAGACATTTTACAACAAACTGTTCTACCTTTCTGGAAAGGTTTCTGGCTGGTGATACAAGAAAATTGGCTACAGCTGAGCTAAAGCTTAAAGCAGAGCAAAGGAAGTCTGTGTTATTGTTAGCACTATATTTATAGCCTACACTAGAACATTAGCACATACAGAGACACATGTACAGCCAAGATAGTAAAATGGAATCAAAATGTTGTGGCTCCAAAGTTTGATTTTTGTTCAAAGACAAAATGACTCTTATTAACATTTGGATTGCGACCCCTGCACTAGCTTTTAATGTAGTGTGCTCGACTGTCTGGGCGCTGCACTTACGCACTTTGCAAAGCTCTGCCTTTTTGTGTTCCGTCAACATTACGTAATCAATTCAAATTTAGAAAACCAATTTTTGTAATTTGTGATACGATTCAGAATCCTCCACGTTTGCATCGCAATGTATCTAAGAATCACATTTTTTTCCCCCATCCCTAATTGTAATGCAAATCAAGAAGTGGAAGATTATGTCAGCCAAGCCTTTTGACTGAATGGGAACAATGGGGAGGGTTAAGTCAGTTCTAATTCTTCAGAATGTATGGATAGTAATTAGTTGGTAATGCCAAATTCATGAAACTAATGAATTTTAGGCCCTAAAATGGAGATTTTATGTCTCCCTTTGCCTGCCAGACAAGGACGAGGTTGAAGTTGTGCCTATTATAAATAGTGCTGACCACTGCTCCAGAGGTAACATGAGGATAAGGATTCTATGCATTGATTTGTGTCTGAAGTCATAAGGAGGCAGCCGTGTGTGAACGTTCGGATATTAAGGCTGGGGGTGTGTGTGAGGTAGAGGATTGTTCTGAGAGGAAATGGCCCAGCTCAGGTTTCTGGTATTTTTAGAGTGACATTCTCATTGCACGCGCACACACACAGGCACAGTGTGGCACATTGTAATGGGAGAGCAGATCAGTGCTGGACCACTGCGCAGTAATGTGTGTGTGTCTGTGTGGTCTTCTGCAGGTCTCCTCTAAGTGGCTGGACGAGCAGTTCACAGGATGTGCCAGTGAGAGACGTGGATTACCTCAGTTTCCTCTTCTCCACTCTGACAGGTACACACATACAGACACAAACACAAACTCAGTCATAAATTGTTGAGAGTCTCTTGGCAGTTGTTTCATTAATAGTTGTGCCAAAAAGTGAATTAAGAGACAAACTTAAGTGCTGACACACTATATATATATATATATATATATATATATATATATATATATATATATATATATATATATATATATATATATATATATATACACACACACACACACACACACACACACATATATATATATATATATATATATATATATATATATATATATACACAACTAATACACACAACCCCAATTCCAATGAAGTTGGGATGTTGGGTAAACATAAATATGATGATTTGCAAATCCTTTTCAACCTATATTCAATTGAATACACTACGAAGACAAGATATTTAAAGTTCAAACGGATAAACTTTATTGTTTTTTGCAAATATTCACTCATTTTGAATTTGATGCCTGCAACACATTCCAAAGAAGTTGGGACAGGGGCAACAAAAGACTGGGAAAGTTGAGGAATGCTCAAAAATCACCTGTTTGGAACATTCCACAGGTGAACGAGTTAACCTTTGATCCCTCAGGCAGCATTGCATTAAAAACCGACATAATTCTGTAACGGATATTACCACATGGGCTCAGGAACAGTTCAGAAAACCATTGTCAGTGAACACAGTTCGTCTCTCCATCTACAAGTGCAAGTTAAAACTGCCATGCAAAGCGAAAGCCATATATCAACAACACCCAGAAACACCGCCGGCTTCTCTGGGCCCAAGCTCATCTGAGATGGACTGACGCAAAGTGGAAAAGTGTTCTGTGGTCTGACGAGTCCACATTTCAAACTGCCTTTGGAAATCATGGACGTCGTGTCCTCCGGGCCAAAGAGGAAAAGGACTGTCTGGATTGTTATCAGCGCAAAGTTCAAAAGCCAGCATCTCTGATGGTATGGGGGTGTGTTAGTGCCCATGGCATGGGTAACTTGCACATCTGTGAAGGCACCATTAAGGCTGAAAGGTACATACAGTTTTTGGAGCAACTTATGCTACCATCCAAGCGACGTCTTTTCAGGGACGTCCCTGCCTTATTTCAGCAAGACAATGCCAAGCCACGTTCTGCACGTGTTATAACAGTGTGGCTTTGTAGTAAAAGACTGCGGGTACTAGACTGGCCTCTCTGCAGTCCAGACCTGTCTCCCACTGAAAATGTGTGGCGCATTATGAAGCGCAAAATATGACAACAGAGACCACGGACTGTTGAGCAACTGAAGTTGTACATCAAACAAGAATGGGAAAGAATTCCACCTACAAAGCTTCAACAATTAGTGTCCTCAGTTTCCAAACGGTTATTGAGTGTTGTTAAAAGGAAAGGTGATGTAACACAGTCGTAAACATTCCCCTGTCCCAATTTCTTTGGAACGTGTTACAGGAATCAAATTTAAAATGAGTGAATATTTGCAAAAAACAGTAAAGTTTATCCGTTTGAACATTAAATATCTTGTCTTTGTAGAGTATTCAATTGAATATAGGTTGAAAAGGATTTGCAAGTCATCGTATTCTATTTTTATTTCATTTATGTTTTACACAATGTCCCAACTTCATTGGAATTGGGGTTGTGTGTGTGTGTGTGTGTATGTGTATGTATATATATATATATATATTTACACACTGCTCAAAAAAATAAAGGGAACACAAATCCAAGTAAATCAAACTTCTGTGAAATCAAACTGTCCACTTAGGAAGCAACACTGACAATTTCACATGCTGTTGTGCAAATGGAATAGACAACAGGTGGAAATTATTGCCAATTAGCAAGACACACTCAATAAAGGAGTGGTTCTGCAGGTGGGGATCACAGACCACTTCTCAGTACCTATGCTTTCTGGCTGATGTTTTGGTCACTTTTGAATGTTGATGGTGCTTTCACACTAACGGGTGGTAACATGAGACGGACTCTACAACCCACACAAGTGGCTCAGGTAGTGCAGCTCATCCAGGATGGCACATCAATGCGAGCTGTGGCAAGAAGGTTTGCTGTGTCTGTCAGCGTAGTGTCCAGAGACTGGAGGCATTACCAGGAGACAGGCCAGTACACCAGGACACGTGGGGGAGGCTGTAGGAGGGCAACAACCCAGCAGCAGGACCGCTACCTCCGCCTTTGTGCAAGGAGGAACAGGAGGAGCACTGCCAGAGCCCTGCAAAATGACCTCCAGCAGGCCACAAATGTGCATGTGTCTGCACAAACGGTTAGAAACCGACTCCATAAGGATGGTATGAGGGCCCGACGTCCACAGATGGGGGTAGTGCTCACAGCCCAACACCGTGCAGGACGCTTGGCATTTGCCAGAGAACACCAGGATTGGCAAATTCGCCACTGGCGCCCTGTGCTCTTCACAGATGAAAGCAGGTTCACACTGAGCACATGTGACAGACGTGACACAGTCTGAAGACGCTGTGGAGAGCAATCTGCTGCCTGCAACATCCTTCAGCATGACCGGTTTTGGCAGTGGGTCAGTAATGGTGTGGGGTGACATTTCTTTGGAGGGCCGCACAGCCCTCCATGTGCTCGCCAGAGGCCTGACTGCCATTACGTACAGAGATGAGATCCTCAGACCCCTTGTGAGACCATATGCTAGTGCGGTTGGCCATGGGTTCCTTCTAATGCAGGACAATGCTAGACCTCATGTGGCTGGAGTGTGTCAGCAGTTCCTGCAAGATGAAGGCATTGAAGCTATGCACATTTTAATGCACAGTTACTGTTAATTACTCCACTCTCTCTCTCGCTCTCTCTCTCTCTCGCGCTCTCTCGCTCTCTCTCGTGCGCTCTCTCGCTCGCTCTCTCTCTCTTTCTCGCTCTCTCTCTCTCTCTCTCTCTCTCTCTCTCTCTCTCTCTCTCTCTCTCTCTCTCTCTCTCTCTCTCTCTCTCTCTCTCTCTTTCTCGCTCTCAGGTTTCTCCTCTGAAAGTCTGAGACTGCTCCAGCAGGCAGATGAACAAGGCCTACTGGCCTCCTCGGCCCTCTCACCCCTCAGTGTGTTCACCACCCCACTCGAGCAGTTCACACATCACTGGGACGTAGTTGAGGTGAGCATTGTGTTCTCTCTCTCGCTCGCTCGCTCTCTCTATCTCTCTCTTTGACACACACACTCTCTCTTTCTGTTCAGTTGAGGGGCAGTCATTCAAGTTTATTCTTTGTTCTACCATTATGATTTAATACAAGTCAGTAAACTTTACAAACTATCTTCATTTAACAAAATATTAAATATAGTGTACACACTCTGAATATAGAATAAGATTGATATTTTAGTCAGTCACCCCTGGTTAGTCATCTTGCTTATTAAACACAGCTACCAGATAGACCGGATCACCCATTGATGGCCAGCCCATCCCTGTTGCCATTAAGACTACACTGTGTCATTCGGCAAGAAGGGAAAGTGAAAATAATTAGGGCTTTCAATTGTAGAAGAAATCAAATAATCTACCAGTTATTATTCCAATTAATCTACCAGTTATTATTCCAATTCCAAAAAAGGAGTCTCTGAAAAACATTTTAGTTAGTGGAGTGCTAACAGGTGCAATCTCTATAGACCAGATACACAGAGGAGCTCACTGACTTTAAATTCCAACATGGTGCTGGAGGACATAGGATGCCAAATTCAAGTCAGTCGGTCAGATTTCTGCTAATGCTACACAGGTCAACTGTAAGTGCTGTTATTGTTGAGTTTGTCATCTAGGAGCACAACAGCTCAGCCTCAAAATGGTAGCCACAAAAGCACACCGAATGGGAATCCTGAAGTACATAGCGCATGTGTTTTTGGTTGCAACTTTCCAAACTGCTTTTGGGATCATCAGCACAAGAACTGAGCTTCATGTGTTAGGTTTCCACGGCCAAGCAGCCACACACAAGCTATTATGCATCCAAACAAAGTGTCAGCTTGAGTGGTATACCGCACACCTGCTGTAGAAACACATTCACAGCAGTGTTGAATCACCATGGCAGTCTAATGTGTGATTCTGGACTGGTGCATTCCAGACAAACTGGCTACACGAATGCTTAGCGCCAACCGTGTAAAGTTTGCTTGAGGTGGGATAATGGCTTGCACTGTTCTCCAGGATTTGGGCTGGGTCCCAGTTCCAGTGAAGGACATTTTAGCAAACAATAACATTGGGCATGAGTTTGGGAAAGCAGTTTACGTATCAACATGACTGTGCCCCTGTACCCAAATTGAGGTCAATAAAGAAATGTACTGCCAAGTCTGCAGCCAAGTTCAAAATCTAGTGGAAAGCTTTCCAGGTCTTCTTTGGAAAACAGCTGGGAAGTAGGCTTCCAAAATAAGCATGTAATTATGAACGTGGCACAACCAGTCACGTTATTATGTAGCAGTGTGCTGAAACCTTTGTGTTATAAGAAGCCACAACTCTTGTCGATTTCTGCTGCATTTATGGAATTTATGATGTTATGCTGAGCTAACAGAGGTATACATAAAAGAGATATACATATACAATCAATGCTTGACACTGAATATTATTGAAAGAGCCTGTTGGCCTTTTTTGGCATACAAGCATCTTAAGGTGGTGCTGGTGTGGGTTTCCTCCTTTTCAGTGATGCACACAAAATCAACTTGAGTGCTAAAAGCTCCCTGTTGTGGAGGATTTTCAGTCTGCAATTTGACTGTAATTAGAAAACGCTAAATACAGCCATCTAGTTTGATGATTTTTTTGAGAAGGTCTCGTTGCAGAAGTATGGGTGCCCCAGGCCAAATTACATGTTGATTATCTCAGTGAAAATAAACATACATTCTCAACAGAGAACACTTCTGCAATTTTTTTTATACACAATTACTGTTTAGTTTGGATATATTTGGATATACATTGGGAAAAATAAAGCATAGCATGTACCCTGTGCAAAAGTTATAGCACAGTTTGTTTGATGCCCCCCCCGCCCCAATGTGTTAAACAAAAAAATTGTAACTAGTGTACTCAAATTAGCAGAAATAAATGCCTTATTTAAATTTGTTTCCCACAGGGGATGTTTTATTTTCCTTTAGAAAATCAACAAAACACATTTTTAATGCATTAATTGATCGTTCCAAACAAAAAAAAAACATTGTGTTTCTAAACCATTAGGCTGATGGTGATGGAGACTTCCTCTTTCCTTCTGTCAGTAGTTTTTCAGTAGTTAGCAAATCAAGTCTTCATTTCTGTCTGTCATATTCTCAACCATATCCTTAAAAAGCTCTCATGCTTGTTGACCTCTCACTTCTGTTAATTACCTTAACCACCCATGACCCACCCATGACTCCCCCACCCTCCCCCCCCACCCCGCCCCACACACACACCATGTGATTATTGCCATTCTATGACCACCTTGCGTTTGTATTCCATACGCATGCAAGTGTTTTAGTTCAGTTCCTTCTGGAGAGGGCTAGTTTTTGCAAGGTGGGGGGAAGGTTTATCGCGGCACACCGGTGTAGGTGGCTCCATATTTCAATAAGGGCTGGTTATCAGAGCGCCGGCGGCTAAAGCGAAATGCTAATGCCAGCCAGCGGACACCATCACTGCCTGACATTTTACACGGAAATTAAAACCCAACAAAACCATGCCCTCAGGCTAGGGACTCTGTCTCAACCCCCCCTTTCTCTCTCCCTAACTCTCTCTCTCACTCACTCACACACACACATATATATATGCACACAGCTTGGTAATTCTTCTGTACAATTACACCTAGACTTTCATTTCTATGTCCGAGTCAATCAGTGTGCACACATGGCTAGAATCAGCGCGGATATGGTAATGAGGGGTGACGGGGGGGGGGGGAGGGGAGTTAATGCCAACAGGTGAGACTGATGGAGAATAATGGGCCTTAATGAGGAAAAGCGTGCGATTCTACACACAGCCACACACACACACACTTTCAATATCAAGTGCAGACTAATTTAGAGTTTTTATTTTTTTTATTGGTTTCTGAGAAATGGCCTCATGGCACCTCTTTTGAAAAACTTTTGCTAAACTTTTCAGGAAGCCACAGCTTTACTTCATGGAGATGAAATAACACATTACAATGTGTGTATCTTTAGTCATCTGATTGAAAATAAAAACAGTAAAATATTTAGTTTTTTATTTGACCCTTAAACACAACCTAAAACACAACATTAGTACTATTTATTAGCTACATTTCCAACTTTTTTTGGAATGGGACAAAATGTTATTCTAAATTTGTAAACAAAATGAAGTGCTAAATCAAAAATAAAAGGTGACTGGTTATTTAGCATGATTATTCAAACCCAAGTTCACCTCCACGATTCACATTATTTACATTTAAAAATTGCAACACAGATGAATCAAAATCAAAATAATAAATTGGCTGATTCTGATTACCAGTTCTGTGATTTGACTGCTTCTGATCTTGGCCAGTTCCGATCTTGTTTATTTATTTAGTTTGAGCCTTACAAGTCTTTAGTTGCATATTAAATTACTTAGTTACCTAAGCATTATGGATTTTGAATGTACATTTTACAAAATGTTTCAATTTGTTTAACCTTTGGAAGCCTAAAGGTATTACTTTTGTCTTGCTATACTGTTTAAATGTAATAACATATCAATTTAATTAATGAATTGAGAAAAAAGCCTGTAAAAGGTGTAAAATTTTAAAATTTCAGTCATTTAATTTCTTAACAATACAGCTTTTTACTGTAATTCAGCAGTTTCAACTAGGTGTTTTACCGTAATAACAGCAACAACCAATAAGATAAAAGCAAATGTGAAATAAACGTGATCATTTATTTTTGTGAATATACAATTTATTTCTGCAAATTAACAGCAGCAGCATTAAATACAGTATATGTATGGTTTATTTACATCCATGTAACCTGTAAACAAAACAATAAGTGGGTATTAAGCAGTAATTTTAAAGTGCTTTTGATACTTTTTTACAGTGTGTGTAACAAGTAAATAATTGATTAATGAATGAATTAATACATTTACATTCTCTTTTAGCGGATTAAGTTGTGCACGTCTCTTCTTTTTTTCCCCATTTCTTTCTGTCAAACAAGTCTGCACACAACAGTAACTCCATCAAATTGAAATCAAATCATCTCCTCTTCTGCTTACAAACACTGTGGTATTGATTGAAAGTTGAAAGAGAAAAATTCTCTGCTTGTTTCAGCGAGCTAAGATAAATAATCATAATTGATAGAGCTTAATTGTTCATCAAATCAGTGATTAGTGAACATTGTGACTTCTGGTTTAATCAATGAGGATATGTTTAGCATGTCAATAATATCATTTTTCCTAAAACGAGTATGCTTCCAAATTTTTGTAAAAAAAAAAAAAAAAAAAAAAAAAAATTAAATCTAAAAAAGCATGAAACACCTCTATAAATCCCTTCTTTCACTTGCATTTATTTCATAATATCACTGTTAGCTAACAGGCTATGACTAATGCTAAGAGGAACTATAGCATCTTGATGCAATTAGTTAATGCAATCTACAACTTAATGCAAATCAACTCGATTACTTTAAGTGATTAGATATCACTTTACATAACCACATCTTCCTGCTTTTTGGATTCTGTCTTGTTCACAGTTTAAAAATATGCGGTTTAAATGATTACATATTGCTGATTACATATTGCATTAGTTAACTCTATTTAATTATGTAATAAATTCAATTCACATTCTATCTCAACAGGTTCAGGCCTGCACGTACAATTTTTACATTACATTAAAAAATGTAAAAGATCTTTTTTCTTTTTATGTGCACTGTTTCTCATCGAAGTCAAACATAATAATTAAAAACAGCTCTCAAATAATGTGCTGATTTAAATCTTAGTATCTGAACTTAACAGATTTTCTGTTTTGTTTTCTGTTTTATTTTTCACGTAAAATTAGAAGAAAAAAAATATATATATATATATATGTATATATATATATATATATATATATATATATATATATATATATATATATATATATATATATAAATATAGTGCTGAAAATTTGGAATATTTTCTTTCACGTGTTAAACTTTGATGTTTCCTTTTGTCGTACCTAAATACCTACGCTTATGTGTGTTATCTCTTTTATTTTTTAATTTTCACACATTTTGAGATGACACCCTAAGTCTAATCGGGTAAATGAACACTTAAATAAATCATTGTTTTACGCTGTTTTTCAGGTTTTAAGCTGGGTAATTAGGATCTAATTAGGTTTTTAAATAGCAGGTGTATGTGTATGCACGTGTGTGTGTGTGTGTGTGTGTATGTGTTTCTGTCGGTCTGTCTGTCTGCTGGGCGTCCACTCCTTTTATTGCCAATCAGACGTATCTAATCTAAAGTGTGTGTAATGTGTGTTAACATGGTTAGTTTGATTAATGTCTGATAATAACCCGCTCTGAATGACATTCGCATCTGCCTTCATCTGTTTAATCCAATCCTCTCTAATGCTATTAGCACTATTTGATTTCACACGTACACACACACACACACACACACACACACACTTATTTATTGTTTGTGCTCATAAAATATCAGTTGAGAGAGCGACGGGCGATTGCTAATCTGTCCAGCGTCAGCTTCCATTATCACAAACGGGTATCAATGACTAGGTAACCCTTTAAGCCCGTCACTGTGAGATGTTGCGTAGGTAGCCTTTTGTTCTCTGAAGGCTTTTCTTTTGTCAGAGGTTTCTGTGCTGTGCTAGTTGTGTCTACATTCAGTACATCTGTTTCCATCAGATTGTTTTGAGTAGTGCTATAGTAGGGCTGAACTGTTTATCAATTTTTGTATCAATATCACAATTTGAACAACTGCAAATGTTTATTTGCTACTTTTTAACTTACTGGGAAAAAGATAAAACATAAATTGTGGTCTGTTATGCAAAATATGTTAAACTAAGCAAATACGTTGAAATTTTGCAATTATAATGTGCAAAAATGTAATTTATGCTTGTCCCCTGGAGGAGGATGTGTTAACTTATTTTCAGTTAGAAAGTCAACAAACATGTTAGTTAACCAAGAGAGCTATTCAACATTTATATACCACTGTATGTCCCCCCATAATGACCGCTGGGATAGGCTCCAGCACCCCGCCAGGGAGAATCGGCTTAGAAAATGTGTGTGTGTGTGTGTGTGTGTGTGTGTGTTTGTGTGTGTGTGTGTATCTCCACCATTATTCAGCGTCAAAGTGTTTGAACAGTAAAAATAATGCTTTAAAGCGTTATTGCACAATACTATACATATACAATACCAGTATACAGATTATGAAAAGAAACGAAGGAAAAAGATTCATCTTTAGGATTTATTGTGTTACAGTAATGAGAATTTGGTCCCTTAAATTGTTACTAAAAAGTATTTAAAATCAATTAAACCATTAATGTTTATTTTTATTTGTACAACATTTAGTTCCATCCACGCAAGCTATTTTGCTATAACATCATGTTTTTTTGTTTTTTATTTTCCAAAAATACTATCATTCTGCTGAGACGCCATTGCTAAGAAATGGCTTTGACAGCTGTAGGAGACGCTCAAGTCATTTGAACGTTTTTACTTCTTACTTTGTGCACAAACAGAAAATGGATGCTTT
Organism: Pygocentrus nattereri; assembly: GCF_015220715.1. Taxonomy (NCBI): domain Eukaryota; kingdom Metazoa; phylum Chordata; class Actinopteri; order Characiformes; family Serrasalmidae; genus Pygocentrus; species Pygocentrus nattereri. Next base: position 14,316,733 of record NC_051234.1, on the reverse strand, counting down.
AACGACTACATTTGACCACCGATTTGGTCAGACTCTGAAGATGAGACTACACCATTCTTCTGTAACAGCTGTCGCCTGAAAAGTTTGCTCAGTAGTGATGACAGTTTGGGAATTTACTGTAAGGAGCTGGAGAACGAACTGCTGGCTGTGCAGCGAGTGAGCGGAGTTTGTTACTCTGGCATAGCAACAAACTGCTTGTTAAGGAACTATAATTTGGCAGAAGGAATTACTAACATTAAAACATATTAAATGCCACGTTCACTGCCCAATTTATTCATTTATAGCATGGCTTATGTTTTTATCTTTACTGTATTTGTCCTAGTTTACAGTTCATGATTAATGCTAATTATGTCTTTCTACAGGAGGTGTGTCACTGCTTGGAAACTTTGGGCTCACGGACTCAGTGCTTTGAAATACTACAAAATGCCATCGCCAAGAACCTTGTGAGTGACACTGTTAATGACTGGTTGATAATGACATCAAAGGATAAAAATGTTCTACACAGTGTCTGTTTTGACTTTTTTAACTATCTGTGTGCTCAACTACAGTGTGGGCTAGTGGTGGTGCCAGACTGTGTGTGTGCTGCAGTTCTAAGGTGTGTTCCGCGCCTGCTGGACCTCAACTTCCTGCCCAGCGACACACTCCTCCACTTCCTGTCCGACTGCTGCCTGAGCATGCTCAGTCTGCTGCTACAGCTTGAGCAAAGTGCCCGTAAGAGGTTCGTTCACACCCATGTCCATTCTTGCACATAATCACTGACCTTTCATGTAATAATTAACTTGCATGAAAGTTCAAGACCCATGCACCAAATTATACATTTTCTGTATTGCAATCAGGTTTTTATATACAGATGTATGTATTATATACAGTTGTAAAGTTGTAAACTGTATTATGTACAGTTGTAAAGTTTTTAACACTTCTGGTTAAATTACATGATTTGTTGATTTTCTAAGTACACATAAATAATATCCTCTATGGGAAACAAATTTAAATTCTGCTGTTGACTAAAAAAATTACAGCACATTACAGCATCTCAAATTGTAATTAAAGATTTCTTTCCAAGTTATTTCTTTCTAATTGTCCATTCATCAAGAAATGTCAATACAATGCGAAAACTGTTGTCAAGTTGCAAAAAAGTAAAAAAAAAAAAGTATATTTAAAAAAAATAAAATTGGGGGGGGTGCAAGTTTAACATACTGGAAAATTTTAAATATAAATATATATAAAATAAATAAATAATAAGTATATAAATAAATATATACAATATAAAATATGGCATAACATATTTGCATTTTGTTTTATTTTTTCTCCCAGTATATAAAATTCAGCAAATACATAGTAATTAAAATGTGCAAAGTTTGTTCTCTATAGAGGTTGTGCACCCACACCTTTGCATATGACTGCATGGAACAGATAATTCAGTGAGAAATCAAATTTGATAAAGAAATGGTGATGTTTTTGAAACCTTAGCTTGATTCAATAACATTTACTGCAGTAAAACAACCATGCTAAAGTGACTGGATATTACCATAGAGCAGTGAAGTTAGCTTTAGCTCTGGAACTTTAAAAGTAGAGAAAGTCCTTCTAATCCCTGTCTACAGCTGGGAAATAGAATCAGACAAAGGTAAACACTGTGTATATATTAAATAATATATACAGTGTTTACTACCCTTAAAATTCTATGTAAATTCTATGCTGACTTGGCTGCTTGTTATTTTTACGGTCATAAAAAAATTGCAGTATTTCATCTACAGTGTCCTGATGGTTAGTTGCCTGCAAGCTGTACCAGAAGCAGCTCATGAATGCACTTCTGCAGTAACATTATTAAATATTAAAAATGAAATATAATGTAATGTGTGATTTTGTTTTATTAAAGAATTTCAGTAAGACAGTCAATGTTTAGCCAGTGCATATATGTCTTCCATTATCACTTTTATTTATACAATGGCAGGTTAGCTCACTGAGACCACTGGGGTCTCAATTACCGTGGGGCACTGTACAACATATATTAAAAATACCTTACCATAATGTAGTAAACAGTAATAATAACAAATATACAAATCAACTAGACAATTAGAACAAGCAAAAAAATAACACAGGCATAAAATACATAGTATTACATCTACAACTCTGATTAACCAAATTGTTTAAAAGTATTTGTTTTATTTAAGTGCTCAGCTGAAAGTTGTTCCATGAGAATAATTTCCATAAGTGTTACATGAATGCTCTCTTACCAGATTCTGTAGATGAGTGGTACACTTAACACCAGCCACTCATATATCTAATATATATTTAATGTGTTCTAAATGTAAGTAAAGATGAAATATAGGGAAGCTTCTTTAACAGTGATTTATAAATAAAAACCAACAGATCCACTTCTTTCTTGTGCACAAAGATGACAAGTCAACTTAAACTAAACAACTAAAAATACAGGAGAAAGGTCAAAGTTGCAGAGGACCATTTTGGGGGTGTTGAAAGGGGTGATATAGTTAAACATATGGTTCTAATGGTTTTTAGATATCACCCAGGTCTGCTTTATACCCCATCAGTTAGCATCTTGTTATATTAGCCGTGTACCTCCAGTGACAAACTGAAGAAGCAAAAACAAAACGTCTTAACATCTTAGCCAATTGAATACATTTTTAATAAAGGGACAGTTGCATATATTTGATTCTGGCCATCCTGACTGAGTGCATTATTACCTGCATGATAGCTGTGGCAAAGCGCTGCAAGATGTTGAACAAAAAGGCCATTAAATTTTTTTCTCCACAGAGATGCAGTTTGGGAAGCATGTTTCGCTGCGCTGAGCACAGTGCCTCGGCTGTTGCGGTTGGTGCTGCAGTCCCTGCGTGTGTGTGAGCTGTCCGAGTCGGAGCTCCCCCTGCTGGCTCAGATCCTCTCGCTGCTCCTGCAGCACACGCAGCTCCGCAACCACATGGCTGCCAACAGCGCCCTGCTGCAGACCATCATACAGGACCTGACGGTAGTACAGCTGCACGCTTAAAGGCTGACTTATACTTCTGCATGTTTACAGATGTGCTCTGCAGATCCAGTGTGCTTGGACGTAACTTTGACATGTAAATGTAGCGGTTGGTATAGTGTAGTAGTTAACACCTTTGCCTTCTGCTCTGCAGACTGGGGTTCTGTCCCCTGCCTGGGCAAGCACCCTACACTATATATCAATAAAAGTCCTTGGGCAAGACTCCTAACACGACCTTTGCCTACCCATGTAAAATGATCAAATTGTAAGTTGCTGTGGATAAGAACGTCTGCCAAATGCCATAAATGTAAATGTACAATAGGAAGCGTTCTTCAAGAGATCTTGAGTCTCCGTCATCACTCAGCAAGATGCCAAGCCAATGTGGGCATCTGTTAGCTGATGTGATAGAATTGATATTTAGCATTCTCCTCCAAGTGTGTTGATGCTGCAATGATGTTCCATTAGTAGCAATTAGAAAGATGTGGTTCTGAGGAATAGCTTTCACCCTGGTAGCATTGTGTGATCAGGGAGACTCAGCCAGAGGCAAAGTCGAAGAGTGGAAGGAATAAAGTAATGAAGCATGGCCACCCTTCTGACAACCCCAGTTAGTTATAAGGCATCACTTATGCTTTATTGTGGAAATCTGCCATCAGGGTTGCTGTCAGCTATGGGAGTCTGATGATGCTGCATTTAATATTTAGCATATGTTGCTAGGCTAACTGGCTTAGCAAAGAGGAGAGTGAATGTGCACTGGCGTCCCTTCAGCAGTAAGACTTCCTTGCAACCGGTTGAACAAAGTTGCTGCTACTTTTAAAACAAGGAGGAACCAAATTTGTTTTTTGTTCTTTTGTTCTTCTGGTACAATATCTGTGAACATCTTTCACCTGAGTAAAAATTAATTTGTGTGGTATGTACACAGAAGAAATAACACATTTGTCGTTTTAATACACTAAAGTTATTTTATTAATTTTTTTCTTAGTGCTATCTGAATAGAATCCCTGGGGCTTACCTGGCTACATCATTCTAGAAGTTCTAGCTATACCTAGCTACCAAAGAACAACCAAATAGGGGGCAATGTCACATTTAATCAAACCAAAAACAAATGAAGAAACCTATAAACAGCAGTTTGTTTCCTTCCCTGGAAAATGTAGTGCTGCACTGTAGTAAAGAGAGAATGGATAGAAGAAGCCAAATATTCATTGTCATGATAAAAGAGGACACCTTCTTGTTAGTTTCAATCCATTTTGGAGTGGTTGCTACCCTGTAAAACTCCTGGACATTTCATCAGTGGCTCAATTTTTTTTACTGAATTTGGTAAATGGGTAGCTGTGCTCATGATGCAGTCTAAGGTAGTGCCTAAACAGGTCACTAACAGCGACTGTTGAGGGTAATCTGAACTAATCAGTCCTGTTCTATGTATATAAATGGTTTGACTGAATAAAAATACAGTTCAAACTTCATAAAAATGTACTTATATTTGGGATATTTTGTTTCAGGACCTTTTTCTCTGAATAGGTAACCAAATTCCAGAAAAATCCTGGATGGGACGAACCTTCATTGTGACTAAAATGGATCCTTACCCCCTCATCAGTACTGAGCTACAGAGCAGAGAGTTATTCAGTTTATTAAAAGTAGTAAGAATTTAAACAGCTGTTTCTGAACAGGCAAAACAAATACCTCAATCCGTATAGCTTACGATTTGCACCGCTACTTGGTTGTAGAGAATCCTGGAATCTGCAGTTGAGGCATGTTAGAAGATTCCTTCTCTCACACGCAGAAATGCAAATTACTGCCATTCTAAAGCTCATTGAAAGACGTAGTCTTAAATTCTAAACATTTTTGTTTGCTTTTATTATTATGAGCCATACAAATACATGCTTACTAAAATATTTATCTTGCATTTTGGTCATATTATTTTTGAAACAAAATAATTATCATAGTTGTCCCTTTAACAATCAGTGTTATTTTTGGGACATTGTGAATTCCAAAAAGATATAGCAATATAAGGTTTTTATGAATGTTTTTATCATATGGTTTTGCATCTTGGGTACAACCCCAACACCAATTCCCTGCTCAACCAATTCGCATTTGCATCACGCACTGCACCATAGACTCACAAAATATGTAGATGAAATTTAAGGTGCTGTGTGTTTTGTTTGCTGTGATTACTTTTAAATCCCTTCTCTGCATCTCTTTATCTTTTTCAAATATGTTGACAGAAGTCTAAATCAACCGTAATAAGAGCTAACTGCACCAAAGTATCCCACTTTACTGTTCATAGGGGTAATAAAAACAATGTGTGTGCAATAACTCCGTGGGACACCAATTTAAATAATTTAACTGCTTTATAGTAGATGTTTCATATTTACTATCACATTCACCGCCACTTTACTATATTCATAAGTACTTAAATCTCGTGTATATTTTGCAAATTTATCTTTATCTTGTTTTAAATTATTAAAGTGTTTATTCTTTTACGTAAATGGCTGTACTGTAACAACTGCAATTTCCCTCTGGGATCAATAAAGGAATCTGAATCTTTAAACAACAAATTTAAATATATAGAAAAACTGCACAAAAATTGTAGTAACTGAGCTGGATTCAGTCAGTGTCTGAAATTGTGTTGTATGTTTTCCACAGCGCTTCTCTGGGGGTGAGAGTCGGGAGCAGTGGCTGACTGACCTGCTCTACTGCTACAGTGTGACCATGTCCACTCACCGAGCCAACATGGCCACCAGGGACATCTACTAAGCAGTACTGGGATTCAGTGTTTTTCCTCTCAGTCTCTTTAGTCTATTCTTTTGATTTTCAAATTTTTTTAATATGGGGGAAAAAAATAAACCTGTTGTGATAATTACTTCAACACAGTGTTCCTGATTTCTTTCTTGTTTTCTTTATTAGCAAAAAAATGTGTTTACTTATACAGGTTAAAATAGTAATACACAAGCGATGTGCTAATGATTGCTTAGCAACCGCTCGACGACCAGTCCTTTTAATGATCCTCAGAGTATACAATGACAAATTGGTTGCTTCAAAGAGGTTGTTGCAGACTGACTAGAAATGTTCATGACCAGATGTAAACCTCAAAACTGCTATGAGGTTGATGAAGCTGTGTGTGCTTGGTCTGGTTGTGAGTGTTGTGAGTGACTGAGCCTTTCATATCATCCATGGTGGCTGCTTTGTTGAAGTTTCCAGCTCAAGCACCAACAATGGTTCCTTTCCTTTACATCCAGTATGAGGTATCTTTCACTGTTTCACTATGGCATGTATGTCAAAAATGAATAGAAAAAAACATAAAAGATTGTACATGTCCATGGGTATTAGGCACCCTTATAACACACATCTGGAAAACCTGATATTAAGCTCTTAAAGAAATGCTTAATTGCCACAGATAATTTACCTGTACTTAGAACAGCAAACGTGTGTCTTGAAACACATTTATATACACACCGTATGTCCAAAAGTTTTCAAACACCTGCCTGTCTCCCTTTGCTGCAGTAATGGCCTCTAATCTTCTTGCAAGGCTTTGTTCTAAATGTTGGTATGTTGCTGTGAGGATTTGTTTGCATTCAACCACAACAGCATTCATGAGGTCAAATATTGATACTGGAGGATGCAGGATCTGGATCACTCCAACTCATCCCAAAGGCAATGAATGTTGCTTTATCACTTTAGAGAATGCTGTTCCACTGCTCCAGAGCCCACTGCAGGGGGGCTTTATAACCCTCTAGCGGACATTGGGCATTGGGTGTGAGGCTCACGTACAGCTGCCCTAGAGTGATCCATTCCATTAGCAGTTCTGAGTTCTCTTTTTCCATATAAAAAGTCTTCCATTATATGTGCATTTCAAGTTTATTTTATTTTTATGATTATGATTATTATTTTTATTATGTGCTATCAAGCCATCAAATTCGGCCAGTTAGTGTTTCTCCAGAATATCTTGTATCCTGTTTGGGTCTTTAGGCCATTTTGTGTCAGTTTTTTTTAATAACAGTGCAAAAAGCAAAATGCTTTAGCACCTTTTTGAGTCAGTATTACAGTACATTTATTATGTACAGAGAAACGTCAAAATTATTGTCTGTGACCATGTGAGAAGCAACATATTGCGATCCTGTTGAATTCTGTTGGAGTATTCTTTTAAAGGCAATATTGGGAAAACCAACATGATAAAAAGCTCTTAAAGAAATGCTCCAATGTTTGATAACCATAGACAATAATATAAAAACACATTTACAATTTTACGTCAATGTCCAAGTGAAGCTGAAGCATTCTATTGTAAATGTTGGGTCACATTTTAGATGTATTTATTTTTATTATATTATTAAGTATCCTCAAGTCAATTCCACTCCTGGCAACCATATGGTTTTTTGAATGTCCTTTACTCTATTTGGACTCTTTGTCATGTCAGTTTTTTTTTAATATAAGTGATTGACTTCTGCCATGTTTTGAGTAAACGGGTCTTCAATCCCTTTACTATGTACAGGAAAACATGTAAAAATTATTGTCTGTGGTAACTGACAGTATAATACAGATACATATGGAGGTTAGATTGAATCCCGCTGGAGTATTCCTTTAAAAGTCCGTACTTATCCTTGTATATCATTCGCCATTATGGCACATATGAAAGACCAACATTACAAAAAACTTCTAAAATGCAGTACCTGTCCGCGAATAATAAAAAGATGATAAACTAAAAAAGAAGCATATGTAGAATAAATAAGGGCACAGAATAAAATTGTGAACAATATGTGTAAACACTTTTAAAGATATAAATAAAACATATGAGCCATTTTTTGTTCTCAGTGAACATGGAGCCAAGATACAAGCAAGGCTGCATTCAATTTCCAATATTAAATTAAAAAGAAAGGTTTTGCAAAGCCTCTATTGTAGAGCAAGAAACTGGGGTGATTTCCATGGGTGGTTATTATATTCTGCCTGTTTTCAATTGTGTGTTCGTGTTGTAGTGTCTTGGTGTGTAGTGAGTGCACCCATGCAGGTGGTCTTGTTATATCAGGAGTATGTCACCTCTATGACAGGTGTATAACCTGACGATGACAGAACGAAAGGTTATCTCATGCATATGCTGTGTTTGTGGGCTTAACCTTTAACCTATGTGGTCGTCAGTGGCAACAGAGGTTTGGCATAGAAATCTGGATGCTGGCCATGTTCCATCTTAGTCATAGTTGGTTAAGAGTAACACTGAAAATGTGATCAGCATATGCTTGTTTGCACATGCAATTTAAAAATGGCGTAGCTCACTTGTTCATTGCTCCATATTATGATTGTGATGCACCTTGCAATATTTTATTGTGCAGAAATCAGAGACCCCCCTTCACTTATTTAATTTCTATGTACAAGTTATTCATTTTTCATTGTCAGGAACAAAAAATGAAAACATTTCACAGAAAATTAAACAGAAGCTTCAACAATTTTACATACATACTTCTATAAACCAGTGTTTAGTGTGTCTACCTTTTGCCTTTATTATAGCCTCCATTTGTTTTGTGAGACTTGTTTTCAGTTTTCCAAATACATATTTAGGGATATATTTCCAAACCCAAACAGATTCAGTGACATTGAGGTGTGGACTGTTCAGTCCAGTTGTTCTGAGAACACCAGCAGCTTCTTTGTTTTTGATTTGCAAATTTTGCTCTTTTATCCGTTTCCTTTTCTCTTGACAACTACACATTCTTTCAAACCCATAGTGTTCAGTTGTCTTTGCATAGTGGAAGGATGGACAGAAACTCCTGTGGATTTTCTCAGATCAGAAGCAAGAGTGGAGCTTGATTTTCTCAAAGATGAATGCTTCAAGTACTGTTTATTTGGTGGTGACTGTAGCACTTTTTGAGTTAAGGAAATTCCAGTTTTTTCCCCCAATTACTTTTCTATGACCTTCCCATTCATTATGGCTTATATTATCAGAAATGTCTCTTGAAAAATGAATAACTCTGCTGTTTTGAAATTAATGAAATGAAAGCTGGGTTCTGACTTTTGCACAGTACTTTATATTACAAATGCAGTAGTGAATCAATACTGTGACATGCCTAAAGACTGGCCTGCATTATTAGTGAAATGATTTGTTGGATACCTTGTGGAATTGTGGAACTGACATTGTGTTTAGTCAGGATGTTCACAACACAGTTTTAAAAAAAAAACACTGACTGGTTAGATGGCTTATTTGCATATCGTAGCCTTCTATGATATCAATATTGCAAAGGCCAAAATTGTATATTAATGATTAACAGTTGATACATGTTATGACAGTAGCTGGAAATATGGAGTACTGAAGGCTGTTTTTCATTACAGTTTTAAATAAAAGTGCATCATAATTCTTGTTCAAATGTTTGCTTTTGCAATTTGTGAAGGGTTTAGGTAACATGTAACACTGAGGTCTGTCCTTTAACGTCCGACCCAAGACCCTGTTTCCTGTCCCAGATAAATAAATAAGCAGGTATGTATGATTTTCAGGATTATTTTGTGGGTTTAGTGTTTGCATGTATGTCAGTTGTTGGTTTCAGTTTGTGGTAGGGGAATGTGGTAATGTGTTGCTCAATCGTTTTGTGTATATATTTAGTGTATGTTGTCCAGTTATTGGTACACTGTGTGATGTGTGTATGATGGGGGAGGGTCTTTCATTCCTTGGTTCTGTTGTGACTGCTCTTGCTGCTGGCACTCTGAGGCCGTAAGTGATAGGAAAACTGTTTGGCTTGACTCAAAGAGTCCAGCAAGTGCACACACTCCATACCGCTCACTGAGGGGAGAACAAACATACACAGAAAGCCTGTAAGTCATAACATATTCACATAAATTGAAGCTGTTTAAAAATAATAATATAGATAGTGAGAAAATAAGGAGCCTCATTATCAGCCGCAATGACATTTTGGTATTTTAACAGTTTTGGCTATGCAGGATATCCAGTACCACTTTAAAATAATACCACTCTTATGAAGGGTTTGTGAATTGTTTACATGGAGTTTATGAAAGGTCATTAATTCTGTCATAAACATCTTATAACTACTTAGTAGTGATTTATAACACAAAAATGGGCAACAGTGACCTGTTGTTTGGCAAATAGTGAGCCCAAATTCATATATACTGTTAAACCTCAGATCTTGCTGGTAACTTCTATTACCTTGTCTTCTCCATCAATAATAGCAATAACCTGTCAGCTTCATCAGATATTCATATTCATCACACATAACAGGTCACTGCTGCCCTTTTTCATTTGTGTTATGACTGCTTATTAGTGATTTATAAGATGTTTATGACTCAATGTGACCAGTACGGCATCACTTAGCCAAGCAGCTAACCTCATAGTTTGTAAGTTGGATGACCTACCATCAATAATAAAGGCACAACAGTAAAATAGTTTTGCCTACTAATACAGCTTCCCAACTGACTGCATATTGTAATGTCCCTCTTTCAAAAGTGCCTTAAGCCAGTAGGGAAAATATGTTAAAACGGTGGCACTTGCACACGGCTAAAATTGGCATTTCCTTTATTCTGGTTCTTCAGTGCTGCTATACAAAGTCCCACCCCTTCAGAGGTCAGAGCAAAGGCAACATTGGTCGAAGATGTAATGAAGTTGACCAAAGTTTTCCTCTAAACAATGTTTTGCAAACAAAATTTAATTGCTTTTTGGGTTAGCAACGTAAAACCCCTCATCATGGTGAATTCCTTTAAAATGAATGCACTTTTGCTTGCTATATTTCCCTGGCTAAAAACATGTTGGCTGTAAGACATGATCTGTACCTGATCATGTGGTTGATTTACTGATTCATTGTGTTTTAGGTGTATGTGTTTTTAGGTGACTTAATACACTGTACTGAAAGAATGATAACTGAACTTATACATATCTGTAATCTTTTTCTGTAAAATATTTCCATATATGGCTCAGTTTAGATTAGTCATTTGGCTTAAAGGTATATTTCACCATTTTGCAACCAAAATCTATAGCATAAAGATGATTACTATGGACAAAGACATCCTTATACTTGGTAAAAGAACAAAAAACACATTATACTTATATACTTATAATGAAAGCCAATGGATAATGCATGTATTCCAAACTACACAGGCATTCTTAAACGGCCTTGTGACCAGGTTGCCGGTTTGATCCTCTGAGCCGACAGCATATGACTGAAGTGCCCTTGAGCACCTATCCCCCAACTGCTCCCTGGGTTCTGTGGATAGGGTTCCGCTCCAGGCAAGTGTGCTCACTGCCCCCTAGTGTATATGTTCAGTAGTTTGTATGTGCTGTTTTACTGCACGGATGGGTAAAATGTGAAGGTGAAGTTTCCCCACTGTGGGACCAATAAGAGTCACGTAATGTTAATCTTGTATTAAATAACACCCATCCACTGAACACGTCACTATAGGTTAGAGTGGAATCTGATTGGTAGTGAGCGCCCAACACTGGCCTATCATTGAGAGATCACGAATTGGATCCCACAGCCATCTGTAGCCAAGAGAACCTTCTTTCTCCCACATCACTGATCACTGATGCTAGCTAGCCAACATGAGTGTCTGGTAGGTGACATCACATCCAATGATGTCCTGTTTGAAAAGATGTGGTGGTGACACACAATTCTCAGAGAAAGCATGTGTTAGCCTTTACCCTCCAAGCTTGGTAGTATTATGTAACTGGGGGAGACAAAGCTTGTAGGTGGACATGGCAAAGACTATTTTAGGCAGAAAACTCATTGCCACAGTTGCTTGAAAACAGAGATTGTTTTATTGTTATATTGTTGTGTATTTGTGTACTTATGTAAATTTCCACTCACGTTGTTTGTTGGTCTTAAGTGATAGGTCCAGCTGTAGTTGACTCTGGCTGTGTGTATTAAGAGCAGACACAGTTCTGAGAGAGCGTCCCCTTTTGGCCTGGGCTCCACCTGTATAGGATAAAGTCCAGATATGGGGTCAAAAGTAAGTTCTTACGCAAATGTACTTACATGTGACACACTTGTGAGGCATTAGGCAAACACTTAAGAAGATTTGTGTTTGTGTATGTGTGTGCTTCCAATTTGACTGAGCATTAGAGTTGTGAAAGACTGGGAAGGTGTGTGTGCATAGGAAGACAGCTCGACATTCCATCTGACAGCGATGAACTTTTCAAGCAGAGCGACTGTCAGGGAAGAGGGGCAGAGAAGAGAGTGTGTGTGTGTGTGTGTGTGTGTGTCTCTACCTTGCTCAGCCATCATCACCTGTTCATGTCTGTGAAGGTCAGCTGCATTAACTGAGTCGAAACTCCACCTTATCTACTGATATGAAAGTGTGTGAGATTATAAGATGGTGGAATGCTGCATCAAAATGCAACACCTGGACTGTATTTATGGAGCGTCTAAAGATTGGTCTCAGAATTCAAACATAAACATGCTCTTTAGCACAGTACACAGGGCAGAGATTTTTTTTATTAAGCATCATACTCCTACTCTTCTCAAAATGAGTAGTGTCCTGACTTATGAGCAATTATACAGGAGAAAGTCAGACACCACACTTTCATTTATTAATTTTAAAGTTCAAGTTCTCTTTTTTTTCAGAAAAAAAATCTAATTGTTTAGATTATAATATAGCTTCCATCATTTTCACGAGGCCTGCTTACAGTTTTTCCAAAGAAGTTTGCGGGTATAGTTTTCCACGTCACCAAAGTTTAGCCTTAGAAGTGGATTACATTTTGTGCTTCTCACAATCCAAGTAATTCACACTTACTATGATGCTGAGGTCCATTGTTTTTAGAACACCAGCAGCTTCTTTGATTGATTAGTATGTGTGCTTTGGGGTGTTATCTTGCTGTTTTTTTCCACTCAAATGTTTTCCATATAGAACTGCATGATATGGCCTTTTGCAGTGAAAGTGCAAATTTAGACCTTTAGGGTTAGAAGACCCCCTAGACCCAGGTAAAAAGGCCTTCTTTAACTTATTATGTCCATATATCATTTACTCTTCATTATAAAGATACTGACAAGCTAGCATTAGTGTAGCATGTTAGCACTAGCTGTAGCAATCATTAGCTAGAATTATGCAATATTTCAGCTATATTGCTGAAGATGAGTTTCTACACATTTTGTAGTTCAGAAGAATGACCTGTCTAATACTCATTTGTACTTACCAGTTCAAAGGCAAATGCTACTGCTTTGTTTAAACTGTTATTACTATTATTATGAGAGGCTACAAAGATTTTGACATATAAATTAAACATTCATGAAAATGAACGCAAGATTCACCAAGGTGGCTTGTTTCATTAGGTTGGGGGTCCATCTTGCCTCAATGTGTGGCAAGATGCCATTTTTAAAGATGTTCTTTTTAGTGCTATCTAAAGAAAATTGACTGCTGTTCAAGTTTATTTCTCTTATCTGTGTAGGTTTATGTAACATCACCTTGTACTGCTAAACTCATGCGCAGGTATGCTTTAGCATTACAGTAAATGGACATTTGTTTTGAAGGGGGCATTTTCCCCCAGGTTCCCACATTCCATCCATTCCTCTACATTATTTTAAGCATTAGCAGAGCTTGATAACCTGATAACTAATATGAAATAATAGTCTGTTATTATAGATGGTTGTTGAGTATGTATGCAATATTAGGGGTGTGGGAAAAATCGATTCTTAAATGCATCACGATGCAGACATGAACCATTCTAAATTGATTCACAAATGTCAAAAATCGATTTGCTAGATTTTAATTTATTATGTAATGTTAAAAGAATGCAAAAGGCTTGGAAGTGGGTGCAAGAGCAGCGGCCGGACAGTGTGTGGCAGCACATAACAAAAAACACAACTGCATGAGCGAGAAATCCGACCGGCACACTGTGCATTAAAGCCAGGTTAGATCAGGAGTCACAGTCCAAATATTCAGAAGAGACATTTTGTCCTTTCAACAAAAATCAAACTACCTTAGGAGCCACAACATTTAATGTCCAGTATGGCTGATTATGTGACAATGTCCTTGTACAGGCTAAAAAATTATGCAGCTAATTGTAAAATGTCTCTCATCGTTCGGCTATTCCACCTTAATTTTCCGTTCCACCTTAAATTTTGACTGAGGCACCGAATGTAAATGAGTTGGAACGGAAAATTAAGGTGGAAAGAGAAGCGACTTCCACTTCACAACTTTTTAGTGTTTGACAGTCTCTAGTTGCAGACTTAATGTTCCAGGAAACCAACTGCACTGCTTATAAATGTGAATAAGTCTCCAAATGTTTGTCTTAGCTAAATCTCTCTTTGCCTTTTCATAGCTACTAGCCAGGAGAGACTGTGTTGCTAAGTGACCTGCAGTTTTGTTGAGAAACAGTTCCGTCTCGCAGATATTTTACACAGTGACCCCTGACTCTCTACAACATGACCAAATCCAGAACAATCGCTTAAGAAAATGGACAGGACAGCTGTAAAGTGCTGTGTGGACATCCATTATCAGAGGATTTTATCGCAGATGAGTGGCAGCAGCGTCTAATGAGCTCCAAACATGCGCAGTGAATGAGAGCCTAATAGTTTACTTACCACATAACTTCCATTTGATTTATTAATAAAATACATTGGAAGAAATAATGAATTTTATATAATGAATTTATGCTCTTTGCTTTAAAAGTACCAAGTCGTCACACAGTGAGAAAAAAAGATGCATTGATAATAATCATTTTCTAATCGCATTGCGGCCCTCTGAATCGTAATCTATTCGAATCGTGAGGTGCCAAGAGATTCCCACCCCTACAATGTACATATTTCCATGCTAAAGACTACCGTTTTCTGTTCAACTTCTTTATTCAGGTGCCCTAAACGAAACCTTTTGAAATGGCATAGATCATAAAAAAACAGCTTGAACGCAAGTCACTCATGGACAACAGGAAAGAAAAAGGGTCACCCTAGGACAATATGTAATATAGAAAAAAGGTCAGATAGCCTCAGGGACAGGTCAGACGATAATTTAAAAAACACAGCATTGGCTGACTGTGGGTGGCGCAGTGTTTGACAACACTATGTTAAATTCCTTGTCATTATCGCTTGCCTGTATTCTGGTAATATTTGCAATATTTGTCACATAAACATCCACATTTTTAAAAATGATTTTAACAGTATAGATTACTTGCAGTAATTTCTCAAGAACTGGAGAAGAATTTGCCTGTGGCATAGGAAAATAGACCAAAAATGTTTTGGCAAACAATACTGGTTGCAGCTTAAATAACTTCTATATAGAGTAAGAACTGAACTGAATATTTAAAAAAAAAAATTCTTTTAGTCCCCTTTTCACTAAGGTCATCATTCTCATAACGAAGTCATCAGCATCATGTGACCACTGATTCACTGCAAGTTAATTTTGTCCAGGTACAAAGTGCCCAAAAGACCAATGACTAAATTATTCTGAAATGATCCCACAGCAAGGAATTGGCTATTAAATTAGGAGTTAAAAAGAGGATTTTGCATGAAATACTTATGTGCTTATAGAAAGTATGTAAAGCTCTTTAAATTCTGAGGTGAGAGACAAGAATACTTTCAGTGTATGATCAATTATTGAACATTCTTTTTTATAAGAAGAACAAGTGCTCCTTCTTTGCTAGTATTGTTTCTATCAAAGAACGCATCCACTGATATTATCTCTAAACAAATAAATACTCAATCATATATGTTCTGATATAAGGATTCACATCTTGATTCAGCATACATACTGTAATAGTGACCACATGCAGAGACTCACCGTAGATATTTTGTAGCACTGAGCTTTTCTTCCCCGCAGCCTTGATAGACGTTGACTGCGCTGCAGAAATGGTTTTCTGGTCAGTGAGATCAATACCGACTGGTTGGTCCCATAAAATCTGAATCAGAATGGCAATGACCTCTGCAGGCTCTGCCCTTTTTACACCTCCACATATTACTTCCCTCAGGCGTCTCCGAACACAGGACCTGAAAAAAGAATAGGGGGACAAATTTAAGAAAACTTTGCCCACACAAGCGCATCAACAAATACAAATGTAGTCATTCTGAAAAGTAACACAATGGATTGAATCTGGGCTGTGCGCTCTTGTTTCAACATATTCTATCTGAATTAAGCCTAGTCTTAGACTAAAGTATAACCCCATTTCCAAAAAAGTTGGGATGCTGTGCAAAATGTAAATAAAAACAAAATACAATGATGTGTAAATCATTTAAACCCTATATTTATTTAAAACAATTGTACAAAAACAAGATATCAGATGCTAAAACTGAGAAATTTTGCTGTTTTTTTTTTTTTTTTTAAATATATGCACATTTAGAATTTGATGACATCAACACATTCCAAAAAAGTTGGGACAGGGGCTTATTTACCACTGGGTTGCATCAAACCTTCTTTTAACAACACTCTCTGAGCGTTTGGAAACTGAGGAGACCATCTGCTGTAGTTTAGAAAGTGAAGTGTGTGATTTCACCTGCATTTCTGGGTGGTGTTTATATATGATTTCTTCTTTGTGTAGTAGAGTTTTAACTTGCATTAAGGATGCAGTGGTGAACTGTGTTCACAGACACTGGTGTTCAGAAGTGTTCCTGAGCAAGTGATTTACACTACAGAATCATCAGTCTGTTTTTAATGCAGTGGTAATACTGAGGGCCCAAAGATCTTGGCTAGCCAATCAGCCTCATACAGAGTTTTCTCCAGATTGTCTAAATCTTTTAAATGATATTATGTATTGTAGATGATGAACATTCTTTGCTATTTTATGTTTAGAAACATTCTTGAAATGTTGCA
Organism: Pygocentrus nattereri; assembly: GCF_015220715.1. NCBI lineage: Eukaryota > Metazoa > Chordata > Actinopteri > Characiformes > Serrasalmidae > Pygocentrus > Pygocentrus nattereri. The sequence continues at coordinate 14,300,040 of NC_051234.1, read as the reverse complement.
CTATTTGCTCACACTGTTTTTCACACAGTGGTCAACTCTTTCCCATCTTGCAGTGAGCACTGGCTCACCAAAACTAGATAGTTGAAGACAGGAAAAAATGTACCCTGGCACACAGGTGGCAGGGTTAGAATTTGGCACCAGCAGCAAAAATTCTGCCTTGTGTCAACAGTCCAGGCTGATGGAGGTGGTGTAATGGTGTGGGGAATGTTTTCTTGGCACAGTTTGGGGCTGTTAATACCAATCAGTCATTGCTTGAAAACCACAGTCTATATGAGTATTGTTGCTGACCATGTGCATCTTCATGCTATGGTAACATTTTACCCATCTTCTAATGGCTACTTCCAGCTTGATTATGCACCATGTCACAAAGCAATAGTTATCTCAAACTGGTTCCATGAACATGACAGAGTTCAGTGTTCTTCAGTGGTCTTCCCACTCTCCAGATCTGAATCCAACAGAATACTTTTAGGATGTGGTAAAACAGGAGATTTGTAGCATGAAAGTGCACCTGAAAAATCTGCAGGAGTTGCATGGGGTAACATAGACAAGAATCTCAAAGGAATGTTTCCAACATCTTGTGGAACTGATGCCACAAAGAATTCTGGCTGTTTTGAGAGCAAACGAAGAAACCTCCCCAGTATTAATATAGTGTTCCTTATAAAGTGCTTAGTGATTGTATATACCTAAAGTTACAGACCTAAATGTGCTACCTGCACTAATGCTAATGACTTGTTTGAGAAGACTGGACATCAGTTCTTCTCAACTGAACTCAACTGATGCAAGTTTGGAGGGTAAAGACCTGTATGGAACCATTAGCTAAGCTACACTTGCACCAAAGATATTGGCTTAGTGAATGAAACAGTTTCACACACTACAACCAGAGATCCTCCCCCTGGTCCATTATACCCCTGGTGTAATGGGGTATGACAGAGAGGCTCAACTGAGTGAATGGGGGTAAGCAGAAGAAATACTGAATACCCTGAACAGACTGCTGTTTTGTGGACATAGTGGATAGATAATGTTACTAATTTTCTTACATCACCAAACAAATATTGTAGAAGTATATGATAATCAACTAATACATCCCTGTATACTGTTCTTTTAAAGTAAGTAAAATAACTGAAAATAGCATGGAGTGTCAGTTCTCAGACCTTCAGGTTCAACCTCTGCAAATTTAGAAGATAAAGACTCAAATCTGAGCAAGTTAAATTGAGTGAGTGGCTGGTGTTGGAGTGACAAAAGGAATCTTTTTAACCCTGCTTAGCTACCACTGGCATAATCAGCTCCACGATGTTCTCCGTAACACTGCTGTTGTTCGATTTATGGTTTAACATGTATTTGGTGATTAACTGTTTGTTCTAATCAATAATGTTAGTGTGGGGACATATATTTGTTTCTGGTGTGGTCAAGGGGTATTTTAAGGAAGTCTTTTGGATAAGACACCAGTAAGCACAGGTTAGCTTAACAGCTTAAACTTGTAGCTGCTCTTAACCATACTCCAAATATACACATACACACAGACAGACTCTCCTTGGATAAAACCCCCTCCAAAGTGTTGTTGTGTGGGTGGGCAGGGTGCCAGACCATGGTTAGAGAGGGCACATGTGGGAAACATATGGGCACTCATATTATGAGTATATCCACAGCACCAGGCACATGACCACACTCATACTTTGTCTAAGCTGTACTGTCTTAGTTCTATCTTTAAGTAAGGTTTCTTCAGTAAGGTCAGATCCTACTGTCTAACTTCCATTGAAGGAATATTTCATAAAAATTTTCATTTTCACAGTGTTTGCTTCTTTTGCACTGGACTTCGTATGTTATTGTAGATGCATGGTGCTAACTGCATTCCTAAATCATCACACATTTTTTAAATTTTATGTTTTTTTTTTTTTTTTTTTTATATGTTAAACCTGGCAAATAACTAGAAATTGTGCACTGTTCCCCGAAGAGGATGAGTTAACTTATTTTCACTTAGAAAATCAACTAAACATGTAGTTTGACAGGACATGTCTTTTGAAAACAATTTTATACAGTGTCATAAACCACATAAATAACTATTTGAGATTAATTAAATACTGTTTGTACAATGCAAATTGGTGGCAAACACAAAATAATAATAAAGTCTATTGTGAAGAATATGACTTACTTTGGGTGTGTGGAAATGAATTTAATTAAATTAAATTAAACAATTAATTAAATTGGATTTTTTCTCTATTCCTTTAAACCTTTAGAAATGGTTAATAAATAAAATTTGTAAATACAACATACCTCTTCCATGCTGTCTGTATTGTCCTTGCTGCCTGATTCTTTCGGAAGAGACTTTTTCTCTTATGATCCCTTTCTTTTTCGATTTGTTTTTCTTTCTCACTCTCTTTCCGTCTCCCTTTCTCTGTTTCAGGTCTTGTGCCTTTGTTTTTATCTCTTTCCACAACTTTTTCTCCTTCTCTCTCAGTCCCTGTGTCTTTCTCCTTCTCTTTATCAGTCCTTCTCTCCTTCTCTCTCTTGGTCCTGTATGGCTTCTCTGGGAAACCCAAGCTGCTAGGTTGCTGGACAGCTGCAGCTGAACAGCTCCTTCTGGCTACAGGTTTGGAGTGGGTTTCTGTGGAGCTCTCAGTGGATACAGCGTGAGATGCTTTTGAACAGGCTGCTGAAGAAGCTCTGGAGTGACTCCCCGAAGTCCTGGGTCTGGAGTGGGCAGTATTTCTGGGAGCTGGGGTGGTCTCTGAGGGTCCAGGTGCTGACTGGGACCCCGTTCGTGCTGGCCTGGCACTGCCCGGCCTGCTGGAACCAGCAGGAGAACGACGCTCATGCCTGGTTATGCACTCTTCAGACTCACAAACCACAGTCTTTGTGTCTGACCGGTGTTTTACACCCAGAGAGGTTACTGGTGGGGTTAGAGTCACCAAGAAGTGAGGGGTTTCTGGTGTTTCAGTCTCCAGCCTGTGCTCTGAAAGACAGTGGTTTTAATTCATATGTAAATGGTTTTATCATATACGTGTAACACAGCTAAAAAGTTTGGAATTGCTAAAACAGAAAGCAGTGATTAGTAAATTCAGTTTGATTTGTATTAAATTGAAAACAGTACAAAAACAGATTTTATGTTTTACCTTATGAACTTCATTGTTTTTTTTATAAAGTGTAAAAAATTTAGATGTGAACCAAATCTCACTCTTTTTTTGTCAGGCCTGCTTGGCTAATGTTAAAATGCAATATTTACACCGGTTTATCTATGTAGTTGTTAAAAATGTTTCTTATTAAAAAATGAAGGGATGTCCCAGCATAATAAGCCACTATTAACCTTATTAACCTACAAAAATAGGTTTACTTAAACACCCAAAAATGAGATTATTTGAAACAGTATGAACTGTGATATGTACACCAGAACCATCAGATATGTTAATTCTCCTATGATATACATCTTTGGCCATACTGCCCACTACTATTATCATACCACTTTCAGTCATGTTAGAATCATGTACAGCTCCATTCATCATTTTAAAATGTCTTTTGTTGAATCATTCTGGAGACCTATGAAATTGCACAGGACTAACTTATTAGAATTATTATACATCAATCTGTAACCAAACTGGTTTATTGAAAATATTCCATTGATTGAAAGATTCTAAACTTTTAACCATTAATGTAAATGTACCAACAGTTACAAATGTACTATGAGCATCGTGTGCAAACTACATACCTTGATGTTTTTGCTTTTTGTCTCTCCTGATTTGGCTATGATGTATTTTTGATGGTTTTCTAAGTTTCAGACCTTTAGGCGTCACTGGTTCCTGAACCTCTACGTTGTGCCCTTTCTCTGCTGGTGATGGTCTTTTCCCTCCCACTTGCACCAATGACATCTGTTCTTGCAGTTCCTCAGCCAATGAAAGCTGCTGTTCTGCCTCACGCCGACGCTCCTCTTCCCTCTTCCTACAAACAGATGGAAATCTCAGATCAACAGTTTAAACAGAAAACATAGACACACACACACACACACACACACACACACACACACTTATTACTATACTTGTGAGGACCAAGCACTGCCTTAAATGTTGGTGTTCCAAACTACACTGCTCAAAAAAATAAAGGGAACACTCAAATAACAGATCCTAGATCTGAATGAATGAAATATTCTCATTGAATACTTTGTTCTGTACAAAGTTGAATGCGCTGACAACAAAATCACACCAAAATCATCAATGGAAATCAAATTTATTAACCAATGGAGGCCTGGATTTGGAGTCACACACAAAATTAAAGTGGAAAAACACACTACAGGCTGATCCAACTTTGATGTAATGTCCTTAAAACAAGTCAAAATAAGGCTCAGTATTGTGTGTGGCCTCCACGTGCCTGTATGACTCCTGAGGGATCTCCTCCAAGACCTGGACTAAAGCATCCACCAACTCCTGGACAGTCTGTGGTGCAACGTGGCGTTGGTGGATGGAGCGAGACATGATGTCCCAGATGTGCTCAATCTGATTCAGGTCTGGGGAACGGGCGGGCCAGTCCATAGCTTCAATGCCTTCATCTTGCAGGAACTGCAGACACTCCAGCCAAATGAGGTCTAGCATTGTCCTGCATTAGGAGGAACCCAGGGCCAACCGCACCAGCATATGGTCTCACAAGGGGTCTGAGGATCTCATCTCGGTACCTAATGGCAGTCAAGCTACCTCTGGCGAGCACATGGAGGTCTGTGCGGCCCTCCAAAGAAATGCCACCCCACACCATTACTGACCCACTGCCAAACCGGTCATGCTGAAGGATGTTGCAGGCAGCAGATCACTCTCCACGGCGTCTCCAGACTCTGTCACGTCTGTCACGTGCTCAGTGTGAACCTGCTTTCATCTGTGAAGAGCACAGGGCGCCAGTGGCAAATTTGACAATCCTGGTGTTCTCTGGCAAATGCCAAGCGTCCTGCACGGTGTTGGGCTGTGAGCACAACCCCCATCTATGGACGTCATGGAGTCAGTTTCTAACTGTTTGTGCAGACACATGCACATTTGTGGCCTGCTGGAGGTCATTTTGCAGGGCTCTGGCAGTGCTCCTCCTGTTCCTCCTTGCACAAAGGTGGAGGTAGCGGTCCTGCTGCTGGGTTGTTGCCCTCCTACGGCCTCCTCCACGTCTCCTGGTGTACTGACCTGGCTCCTGGTAGTGCCTCCAGTCTCTGGACACTACGCTGACAGACACAGCAAACCTTCTTGCCACAGCTCGCATTGATGTGCCATCCTAGATGAGCTGCACTACCTGAGCCACTTGTGTGGGTTGTAGAGTCCGTCTCATGCTACCACGAGTGTGAAAGCACCACCAACATTCAAAAGTGACCAAAACATTAGCCAGAAAGCACAGGTACTGAGAAGTGGTCTGTGGTCCCCACCTGCAGAAACACTCCTTTATTGAGTGTGTCTTGCTAATTGCCAATAAATGTCTATTCCATTTGCAAAACAGCATGTGAAATTGCTTGTCAATCAGTGTTGCTTCCTAAGTGGACAGTTTGATTTCACAGAAGTTTGATTTTCTTAGTTATATTGTGTTGTTTAAGTGTTCCCTTTATTTTTTTGAGCAGTATATTTCACTTTTTCAAGCATAATCTTTAACTTCTCCCTAAACCTAACTTGCACTTAACCCCTACTTCTGCCTTAACCATTTTTGATAAAGCCACTTTTAATAGATGCTTCTAAAAAGTAAAAAAATCTTACAAACCTAAAGCATAACGCTAATGCTAAATTCAGCCATATATTTATTTTGTATTTTTGCCCTTAAGTCAGCTTCATAACGCTTGTGTGGCATCAAAATGGTACTAATAATACTTTATGGCCACATGTATGTGGACACCTGACCATCACATCTATGAGACTGTTGAAGATCCCAATCCAAAACCATGGATATAAATATGGAGTTGCCCCCTTCTTTGTGGCTCTAACAGTCTTCAATCTTATAGCAAAGCTTCCACAAGATTTTGGAGTGGGTATCTGTGGGAATCTGTGCGCGTTCAGTCAAGAGAGCATTTGTGAGCTCAGGCACTGATGTTAGACATGAAGGCCTGGCTCGCAAACAATGTTCCAAGTCATCCCAAAAGTGATCAATGGGCTCTATGTAGACTACTGGATTTCCCTCTCTCCAGTGTCTGCAGACACTGCCTTTATAAACCTCACTTTGTGCGCAGGGGCACAGTCATGCTGGAACAGAAAAGAGCCCTCCCTGCCACAAAATTAGAAGCATACAAATGTCTAAACTGTATGCTGTAGCATTTACCATTACCCTTCATTGGAAATAAGGAGTCTAGCCCAAACCCTGAAAACAGCCTCAGATCATTATCCCTCCTCAACCTAATTTTACTGCTGACACTATGCATTGCAGCAGGCAGCATTCTTCTGGCATCTGCAAACCCAGATTGCCATCAGACTGCCAGATAGTGAAACATGTTTCAACACATCTCTCAGAGAACGTATTTCAGCTGCTGTACAGTCTGATAGCAGCGTACTTTATATAAACTCGCTAATCCATGTCCTTATGAACCTTGCTTTATGCATGGGTGCGCAGACATGTTAGAACAGACAGGGGCCATCCCCGAACTGTACCCACAAAGTTGGGAGCATGAAATTGTCCAAAATCTCTTGGTCTACTGAAGCATTAAGAGTTCCTATCACTGGAACTAAGGGGCCGAGCCCAACTCCTGAAAAACATCCCTAATATCATAATCCTCCCTCCAACAAACTATACACTCAGACAAGTACCATTCTCCTGGCAACCGCCAAACCCAGGTTCGTCCATTGGATTGGCAGACAGAAAAGTGTGATTGGTCACACTAGAGAACACTGCTCTAGGGTCCAGTGGCAGCACTTTACACCATTGCATTCGACGCTTTGCATTGCGCTTGGTGATGTAAGGCTTGGATGCAGCTGCTCGGCCTAAGAAACCCATTCCATGAAGCTCTCTATGATGTTCTTGAGCTAATCTAAAGGCCACATGAAGTTTGGAGGTCTGTAGCGATTCACTCTGCAGAAAGTTGGCGACCTCTATGCACTATGAGCCTCAGCATCCACTGACCCTACTCTGTCATTTTATGTGGAGTTGCTGTCATTCCCAATCTCTTCCACTTTGCTATAATACCACTGACAGTTGACTGTGGAATATTTAGTAGCAAGGAAATTTCACCACTGGACTTGTTAAATAGGTGGCATCCTATCACAATACCACGTTGAAATTCACTGAGTTCCTGCGAGCGACCCATTCTTTCACAAATTTTTGTAGAAGCAGTCTGCATGCCTTGGTGCTTGGTTTTATACACCAATGGTGAATAAATACTTTTGGAAATATAGTGTACTTTTGTCCATATAATGCATTAAGTTTCTCTCTTCATATCTTCGAATTAAACAAGCTGTTATTGTTACTGTGCTTGTAAGACTGATGTATGTGAACTGAGTGCCCTGTTTTGACACTCATTCAAAAAGCAGTCAAACTGTTAAGTACTTATGTACGTTGAAAAAAATTTACTTCATTGCAAAATATTTTTATGAAGGCTGCAATGAGTCATTTGCTGCAATCTTTATCACTGAATGGGTGACCATATTTAAATGTATTCATGGCTGTGACATTTATATAACCACAAATCCAAAAAGGACTGTTGTTGCAGCTTAGCTTCCATGCATGATTGGTATAGACTGGAGAGAGAAGGGTGAAATTTTACACAGAACATGAAAGCAAGGAAAATTAGTTTTTCCATGATATGACGACTTTAATAATCTTTAATGACACTTGGAAAGGTTCAGATGCTTTATGCATATGATGGAGAGCAAATTCCTTTGAAAGTGAAGCTGGAGACTGTGCTCAGTAGAGTGTGTGAAAGAGAACATTTTAAGTGTGTGTGTGTGTGTGTATTCATTCATCCTGTAGGCTGACAGATTCTAAATGTCACATGAAGCAGCTGAACACTGCCCAATTAATAGGAGAGAATCTCTCTCTCTCTCTCTCTCTTTCTACCACTTTCTCTCTCTACCTACAGCTCTTGCACTCTCTCTATTGGCAGTAAGAAATTGATGGTGACGCTTGATCATACTGCACATCAGACAGGCAGATTAATGAGCATGCGCCGAGCAAATATTCGCATATTAAACTCAATCCAATATTCATATATACAAACCATTCATCATGTTAAGCAGTCTACTATCTGTTCTAGCATTTAACAGATTATTCATTCTGCTCCTTTACAAATTGAAATGGAGCTAACCCCTTGTCATGTCCTCTTAAAGTGATGGTTTAACCAAATTATGCACAAAAAAAGGAATAAAAGTGAAGAAGATGACTGCTACTAAAGCATTTAGCTATGCAATGTACTTTTGTATTTCCTATAGGTAACAGTGTGTCATAACCCTATTTTAAAAAAACATTTTTTAATATATTTGAGATAAAATATATTATAAATATAATATAATATAATATAATATTTATATATTTTCCATAACATTTCCACGGCTGCAGTTTCTGTTTGTCTTTAACTTTTTACTCTGAGCAGTGAAATAACTAAGTTTGTACGTTATGAACATCAGTCTGATTAGCTACTTCATAATAAATTACATCACAATATACTTTTCAGAGCATATTGTGGATATCTTCTATACTTAAATAACACTGGCTACATGTTTAATTACAAAGTCTGAAGCATAATTAGTCCTGTTAAAAAATTGTACTTGTAAGTTTATAGTCAATATTATTGTATTTTATATTTGGCCCTACATGCTTTTGTCTGTTCCAACCTATAAAATATCAGAAAAAGTAAATATTGTGATGCATATTGTGTATCATGAAAAATTTGAAGTATCATATTATTTTTTAGCCCCACCTTCACCCACCAATATGAAGTTCATAAAATTTGCACTAAATACACTAAATGTTTTTATGTCAATATGGTAGCTATAACTGCAGGTGTACTTTGTTCACCTAATTTTATGTTTGAATTCCTCCCAAAGTTTGCCAGGTCTGTGTGTATGTGTGTGGGTCTTACTTGGCTGCATCTTTGCGGAGCTGCTCATGTCTCATGAGGAGGTTTTTGCGCTCCCTGAAGGCTCGGCGGACTTTGTATCCTTTGTAGAGGGCCTGGATGGTGGAGGCAGCGATGTCCTGAATGGCAGCGATGGACATGGCTCCATGCTCCAGCAGGAACTGAGTGACCTCTTGATGCTCCCCCAGCAAAGCATAGTCCAGAGGAGTGTACCTATACACACATCCCCATGTGGGCACCGATTTATTATTGCATATAATGTTTTACAATACATTAAAGGAATAATTTGGCCAAAAAAATCTAATTTTCACAATTGTCCTCTAACCCCAAATGCAAATATTAAGGCAAATAATGGAAGCTTATAGCTCGCCAATTAGCACTGCGCTAAATGTATAGCTAAATCATATCATCATATACTTGCCTCAGATACATATACACTGACCAAAAACTTCTTTGTCCATTTTATCAGGTCCTCTTTACACGTAGGTTCACCTTGTATTTCTTCAATTACAGAATACAGTCTCTCTGTTTCTCTGCATTTTTGTTTTGTTAGCCCCCAATGGCTGTCAATTTTATGAGAAAAAAATCATTAACTGTGAATGGGAGTTGTATTCTAACCAAGTTTTAGTTGTGTGTTAGAAACAGCAGCCCTACGGCAGCTCTTGGGGTGAAAAAGGACCGAAAAAGTCACTGTAAAATGGACACATACAAGGAAAATATATGTTAATATCTGTTACAAGCTTCTGAGTAAGCACATGAAATGTATTTTCAAAAGTCTGCATTTAATCACCAGTTTTAGCTTAGGACAAACATACTATTAGAAACACTGACACTATCTGACACTAGCAGAAATTAACATTATTGTAGAGATGTTTTGACATTTATGGCCCTAACTAAGAGCCTAGCTTGAATAGTCATGATTTGCCACTGAGCAATACATAATAAATCTGTGCATGCATAAGCATAGTGCTGTGTATTACCTCTCTTCTGTATGCTCCATGTGGTTGGGGAAAGCTCCACATCCCAGAAGAAGCTTTACAGCATCCAGATAACCATTGTTGCATGACCAGTGTAGTGCAGTTCTCCCCTTTCCACACAAAAACACAAATCATATGTTCACTGTGATCTACTTAAAAGTACCTTAAAGCAATTCCACATGGACAACACTTTAGTTTGCTAGTGTGCTATAGCAATGAAATGATACGATGAAACTCTTTATTGACAGTGTTAAGACATGGGTTAGGATATATATCCTAATAGAATGGGCTATCAAAATACAGTCTAACAAAGGTACGCCAATTATGACCATTTCTTGTGCAGTAAGCTCTAAATCCTTCAGACAAGGAAAGCTGACTATTAGAGACTGTTCTGCAGTGTTTGTGCATGTCTCAGAGGTCTACCTCCTTGTCCTGGATGTTGGGGTCAGCATTGTGTTGAATGAGCAGTGCCATGCAGTTGATGTAGCCAGCGTAGGCAGCACACTGCAGTGGTGTTCTGCCGGCCTGATCCTGCAAGTTCGGACTGATCCCGTTCTCCATCAGTACCTCACACACCTCCGCATTGCCACCTAGTGCTGCCCAGTGCAGTGCAGAGTGGCCATCTATGTCCACCAAGTCCACACGAGCCCCACCTGAAAAATAAGACACAGGTACAGTCATTGAACCTTACATGTTGGTGTTTCTTTACATATTTATACCTTGACTCGTTATTAACAACAACTGTTCTGCAAAGCCATGATAGTGTAAAACGGTCTAAAACTTTAACAGAATAATACAATATAATACTGTCACTTTTTGTAATATGACATGTCATATTAACAGTTGTTGTTGTTTTATGCAATAAAAACAGTGTACATTGAAATACTACCAGCTACATATGTCTTATTTAATATGTCACATTTTTTTGAAAAGATTTTTAGAGAAAGTGATAAATAGTATACTGTAATGTGGAGTAAAATGAAACAGATGTATGTAGTGTATGTAATTATTTTATGTAGTGAAACAGGTTCAAGTAAAATGTGCATTTAGTTCTTATCTCATATTTCCACAACAATGTCATCTGTGAATTTTGACTGCAATCAGAATTATATTTCTTAAGATTTGCCCTGAAGACCGCTTTTGTACTGTAAAATTAATATTTTTCACCAGAAGTGTTTTTCATTTACGGAGTTGTGTGGATACATTACAAAATTCCTACCTATATTAAAGGTACACTGGGTAAGATTCAGAGATTTAGAGACTTTCTGGTGGAAATGTGTAATTGCATGCAATGTGTGAAATTTTGTAATGAGTGGATTACTTTGGACCCCTTCCCTGAATGGATGAATCTGTTGAGCCACAGAGAACTCAAATCTTGGTGAAGGATGTGTCCTCTAAGGGTGTAAGTGAAATATTTACAATTTTCATCATAATTTCATGAGTATACTGATGATTATGCACTTGAGACCTAAACAGTGAGCCAGAACTTCTTTCTTAACCTGTGTGTGTGATGTTAATACGTAGAAACATATGATGTAACACTCATGAAATTTGAACATTAAATTTTAAATGATTATTTTAATTTTAGATTATTGAAAACAATGAACTTTTGAACAGTAGTGCATCTGCAGCATTGATGAAGATAAAAAGTAGAGGCAAGGAAATGAGGTCATGAATCATGTACGCATTTTAACTGTGACATCTACAGCCACCAAACTGCTCAATTTGTGTTTTAGTACACATACAGACCTTTAATGAGTGTAAGAATGACATCACGGTGGCCCATCTCACAGGCACGGAACAGGGGAGTATGTTTCATGACATCCAGAGGGTCCACCATGGCTCCCTTTTCCAGCAACAACCGCACAGTGGAAACATGGCCTGAGAGTGCTGCCGCATGAAGCGCTACACAAACATGCCACACAAATATATAATTGTTAACCAAAATGTTAAATTTAGCAAATAAACAGTAATTGTGCAGATGTGTGTTCTCTGTAGAGCAGTGGTTCTCAACCTTTTCCACCCCAAGGCCCACCTGTTTATAACTACAAAGCTTAGCAGCCTGCAGGAAAACTAAAATCAACTTTTTAAATACAATTTTCTTTTTCTTTTCTTAAGTGCTTATACTGAAATCCTTAGAATCATGGTCTGAAAAAGATCAGACTGTCCATTTCAATTCAATCACAGAAACCAAAATTTGCAGTGATGTTAAAAAAAAACATGAAAAAAAACATGTTAAAAAACACATATATTTGCCACAATGTTAAACAGGGGGAAAAAGGCAAAAAAATAGAAATGTATGATGTAGACGTGGACTGTAATTTGTAGATGCAGTACATTGTGTTTGCACAGAAAATTACTGTCTTTGTTCTTGAGATTTCTCCTTAATTTTGAGGGTTATTGTGATTACTTTAAAATAGCCAAACCACAGTCCTCTCACCACATTTCGCACTAGCATTGTCTTAGTCAAAGATAATTATAATAAATCTTATTTGTTAGGTCACTGTTGTTGGAAAAAAAAACTCATATCTATTCACAAACCCACTATACTTTTAATGTAAGTCAGTGGAACCAGGCATATTTCCAAATAATTTTGGGCCATTCCTTTCGATCCATTCATCATGAAATTTATATACTATGTAAAGACCAACAAGCATTTTCAAATTATGAGAAAAACTGAAAAACGACAAAAATGGAGATACAATAAACTTCTTCTCTGGCGTACTAACTGTCTGCATGGTGCACTCATGGCTGTGTTGTCTCAAAATGACGATGTCTATTTAGCCTACTCCTACAATGTTTTTATTTGTGTGTGTATTGGTTAAAATTTGAGTAAGTTTGATTCTTTCGATTCTTAATTATTAAGTTAATCTTTTCTACACTTCTGGTGTTATAACTTTAAGTGAGAATGAATCAGTTAAAAATCAACAAAACACGAAATGTGACCAAACCTATGAACCTAGCGCCACAAATATTAGCATTTCCTTCACCTTATCTGCCAAGCTTACTGACAAATCACAATGAGAAGTTAAATCGTCCAAATAAACTGGAAATGTATCCAACATTGTATTATATTGTGATATAAAGCATATGAAGCAAGGAACAAAAGAAACACCCAGTAGACAAAATTTGTCATATGAATTTGTATAAATGTGTGTAAGTATACCAATACCGCAGTAGTGTGACATGCAATAAGTTGATCATGTGTGATCCTGCTTTATCGGAATTAGGAGTGCCACAATTATTACATAATTCCCTAATCGCAATTTGTGATGATGCCTAATTGGAATTTGTGATCACAATTATTCAAGTTAACTGCAATCATTTTCCACAGTGCTTAGATTTCACAGTCATAATGTGCTGCAACTAACAGAACGTGAATTGAATGTGTAAATGCATTCACTCTGATACTTGTGGAACTCATAAAAATTTCTAACGTTGTGCTAAGCTGTTTAGGGAGTAGTGCAAGTAAAGTTTGTTTATTGGTTAAATAATGTAGATAATTCTAGCATGTATGCTGGCAGAATTAATATTTTTTGTGTATATTTTCACTCTCAAAAAGACATTTGAAGACAACTGTTTGAGTCAATATATCTAGGAATAAAGAAGGCGTCTCTAATAGTTGCACACAATGAATAAAAAAGACAAATCATTAACTGTAATTGTTCACTTGTCAGCTTTATGTTTGTTACAGCCCTAGTCACACCAGCACTTTGCAGGTAAGACTGGTCACCCCTGGTAATTCTCTTCAAAGAATACTGAACTACCGCTTTAACTCCTCCTCTAAATGTGCCTTTTATATTGTTTTGTGATATTATTCATGTTTGGGAATATCACATCTGGGTAAATTTTTCATTTTTTAATCTTTTTCAAATACTGCAATAGTTATAGCCTAAAATAATCTCCAATATCTATCAGCCCTAAACTATGTATGCAGAGGTGTTTTCTATGCTCACCTGTTCCTCCATACTTATCAGCCATGTTTATGTCCAGTTCTTCCTTAAGTTCCAGCATGGTTTTGATTACATCATCGCTGCCCTTCCCAGCAGCCCACATAAAAGCTGTCCTGCCCTCCAGATCAGGCTCATCCCGGACTGAGGGGTGCTTCAAAAACACTGCCACCGTGTCCTATTGGTTAGGGGGTGTTGAAAATGAAACTAAATCTCTGATTATAGGCCTGTGCAAAACTCAGAGACCAACCTTTTTTAAAATTAACTTCCAGTCAAAACTGGCATTATGCATGTTACTCCTTGTTCAACAGATATTTCTGAGGAGATTGTATATAGGATGATATACTTGCATAAGAAAGAGGAACGTCGAAGAAGAAGTGAAAAAAATAGGAGCTTCCAAAACTGGAATTCATAAAAATGATTAAAATCCATGCAAGACTATGGTACACCACCAAAACTGCTATCATCAGTAAACCCATATTTAAAGTTTTCATCTCTGAGAGACTCAACTCTTGCTTCAAATCTGAAACAATCTTAAAGTGTTATGTCCATCCTTCCATTGTAAGAAGACATCACAATTCTATAGGTCTGAAAGGATATGTAGCTGTTATATGTAGCTGTTAATTACTGAGAAAAGAAAATAGATAAGAAGCAAAAATATTTGTAAATCAAACAAAGAAGCTGCTGGTGTTTTCAGAACACAAATCATGAATTGACCACCCCAGGGTGCAGACCTCAACATCACTGATTGTGTTTGGATTACTTAAGAAGCAGGAAACACAACAAACCTCTAAGACTGAACTTTTGATGTGTGGAAAAATATGCTTGCAGATTTCTTCTAAAAAAACTGAAAGCAAGCTTCTTGAAAAGAACAGGATAATAAAGGCAAAAACAAATTACACAATAGTTTTTGAAGCTTCTGGGAAATATACTGTAAAATATTTTTTTTAAATTATATGTTGCATTTAAGGGCAGTTTTGACTAGAAATCGAAATAAATGAACAATTGCACAATACTGTATGTAAGGAGTGGTCTGTTCATGTTAGTTTGAAAATGTGAAATGCATCTCATACACATGTATGTCTTACAGCATAGTTGCTCTGAGCTCCGTAGTGCAGTGGTGTGGCTCCCTGGCTGTCTGATGGAATCATGCCTAACTTGTTCCGCTCAAGCAGCATGTGAACAATCCGTGCATGGCCTTAAAAAATCATTCAACACAATGAGGTTTACATTCATGCAAGTCAACTCAATCAGTGCTGTATGTAAAGAGATTTTTTTTTTTTCAAATATATGGTTATAGATCATCTGTTTCTTCTACTGGGAAATTAAATAGGAACTTCAACATATAAAGGGGGAATTTACTGCTGTGAGTCAAACCTTCTTCTATCACGCATGGATAGGCACAGTGAATCTGAGATAGCTGCACTTAATTCCGCAGTGAAATTCTACTGGATCCAGATGCCATTGCATAACTCATGACAGATGGAGTTGAGACCATGTATATGACAATAAAAGTGCTAACTACTATGAAAAGTGACCACACAGACACAGTTTCAAGTGCCAATGTTCTGCATTTTTCTGTTTTGCTCTTTAGTAGGCTTATAACATTTGCATGTTTTTACATACCAAAAATCTAGTCATTATGATTCATGACTAGATTTTCAAGCCACTTGTTCTCTAAGAAAAAAAAATTGTTGCTGTGCTGAAACAACATGTATGAGCAATGAGCCAAAGCATTATGACCACCTGCCTAATATGCTGTATTGGTAATATGTAGTAATATGCACGTGCTGCAACCTGAAGACAGCATGGATCAAACATGGCCGCTGAAGATGCCCTGTGCTGAAAGAGGCCACTAGATGAATACAAGGAATACCATTACCATGAAGTGGTGTGCCTGGTCCACAATGATGTTCAGGTAGCATGTGTCAAATTGACACCTATAACCATGTAATGTTAAAGAAAATGGAACTCATCTCACCTGGCCACCCTGTGTGCATTGCAGGGCTTAGCATAGGCATTCCATATGCAGCACAGTGTGATGCACTGTGTTGTGACATTCCTCCTGTAACCATCATCGAAATCAAAATTTTTTGCGCCTTGTGCCACAATAGCTATTCTGTCGGTATGAACCAGACTGGATAGCTTCATTGCCCTTGCTTATCAGTGAGGGCACCCAAGACCCTGTCACAGATTTGTGGTTTGTCACTCCTCGGGCTACTGTCAGTAAGGGCTCTCCGCTGCTGACTGGGAGTTCCTCACATGGCTCAAAATTTCAGAAATGTTCCAACTTAGTTGTCTGGTCATAACAATTTGGCCCTTCTCAAAGTCGCTCACGTCTTCATGCCTGCCCATTTCTCCCACATCCAATACTCTGACTCTATAAGTTGACAGTTTGCTTACTGTCTCAAGTATCCTCAACCTTGACATGCAACATTGTTACGAGAAAAAAACACCGTTCTTCATTTCTGATTTCATAATGTTTTGGCTCATGGGTGTATATTATGCCTCAAAGTATGGAACAAACTAGACTGGTATTCCTTAGGGACTTTGGAAATAATACATTTCTGCTACTTCTTTTGGATGTTTGGA
The DNA here is from genome assembly GCF_015220715.1 of Pygocentrus nattereri. NCBI lineage: Eukaryota > Metazoa > Chordata > Actinopteri > Characiformes > Serrasalmidae > Pygocentrus > Pygocentrus nattereri. The sequence continues at coordinate 14,283,517 of NC_051234.1, read as the reverse complement.
TCATTTAGAGAATTGCAATGATATATTTGCTTTCCAACAGCCAGGGACAGCACAACATTTAATATTTTCCTCCCACACCTTTAAACTCCAATAACTCCAATAAATTGCAACGCTCTTGATTCCATGTGAATGGGCAAGGCAGAAGTGCTACATGCTAAATAGGCATCATGTATCAATATGGGCATGGTTGTGACATTCAAAAATAGTCTGTTTTTAGATTAGCTTCTAAATTTGGAATGTATTGATGGATATTTACAACATCATCAGTTTTTACATGATATACATAATAAAATGGGCTATAGTAAACATCACAAAATGGGACCTTTAAAACAATCCACTTAAAAGGTTGCATACCCAAAAGCGCTGCCCAGTGCAGGGGTGTTCTGAACAGATTGTCATAAGCTGTAACGTTGCAGCCATGGTATGATGTCAAAACCTCAACCACCGCCTCATTCCCATCGGCCACTGCGAAGTGAAGTGGTGTCCGACCCTCATAGTCTTGCCAGTTCAACAGAGACTCTGTGGGAGCGGCTTCCTAAAATACGGACACACAGTAAGCTGAGAGGGAGCTGTGTTTTTAGGCAGACACTCTGTAGTTGGCAAAAAGAATAAAAAAGAAATCCATGCTACTTTTATAAATAGGGAGTAACATTTTTGGAATTAATTTCCCTATCCCAAAGACTAAGCATTGTTATCTTTAATTTACTGCTTGTTTGTGCTCTCTGGCTAACCAGTGCTCACACAGAAGGGACTTTTAAAGAAGTCATCCAGTAAATTATTTTGTGCACAAGTAACACAGCTATATTACTGTTCAAAACTTTGGAATCACTTACATTTATGATTTCATTTAAAATTTCTATTTTTTCCTACTAATTATTTGAAACTTGTTAGTTTGCATATTAGCATCATTTTACACATGGGGTAATATTCTTAAAAACACTGATTGCATATCTTTGAATGATACTTCCAAATTTTTCTTATAGTCATATTATTATTAAAGTATTACTGTTTTCAATAGTCTATACTCTAGTTTTTTTCTTGTTTTAATCAAACTTATTTATCTATATAACTCTGAATGGTAGCAGTGACTGCCATGAGTATTGCCAGGTGTGTTTAGACATAATCATTGAACACAGCATTTTTATAAGTTTATACCAGGAGCGTCCAGTCTTATCTGTGAAGGGCTGTTATGGCTGGAGGTTTCCACTGCACCAAAGCAGGAGCACACATGCTCAGTTGTTTAAAGACTGAGAATGACTGATTAAACAAGTGAATTCAGGTGTGCTGTTCTTGTCTAGAACCCACACCGGCCCTTTGTGGATAAGATTGGACACCTCTACTTTACACTGTTAATTTATACGCCTACATTGTTGGAAAAAAGAAAAATGTTATGGTGCAAAAATCACTGTGGCTGTCCTACTAGTGTGTTGTGTTTATTAAGCATGATCAATCATCAAGTGTCATTATCAGTATAGGGTGCTATTGGCGCCTCACAACTTGATTTTCCATTTGTATTAATTTACTAATTACTAATTAGACTGCAGATTGCTCAAGAAATTTCTATATCAAGCTAAAATACTTCTCACTTTTTAACTGCAAATAGATAATCATGAATACAATACAAGTGTCTTCATTTAGAAATACACTATATTGGGACACCCCTTCTAATTTGTGAGTTGAGGTGTTATGGGTAATGGGTGTCAGCCACACCTATTACTAACAGGTGGATAAAATGAAGCATATAATCTTGCAGTCTCAATAGACAAACACTGGCAGTAGAATGGTTCATAGTGATGAGTGACTTTAAATGTGGCATTGTCATAGGCATATGCATATGTCACCTCTGCCACAATGAAGTCTGTCCAACTAGATCTACCCCTGTCAACTGTAAATGATGTTATTGTGAAATGTAAGCACCTAGGAGCAACAACAGCTTAGCCATGAAGCAGTAGACCACACAAACTCACACAGCGGTGACACAGAGTACTGAAGTGCACAGCGCCTAGTCCTTTTTTCCAGTATGACAGTATGAGTGCACAAAGCAGGTCCATAAAGGCATGGTCGGGTGAGCTTGGTGTGAAAGAACTTAACTAGCTCTCAACCTGATCCAAGACCTTTGAGATGAACTAGAATGGAGATTGCGAGCCAGGCCCTCTTGTCCAACTTCAGTGTCTGATCTCACAAATGCTCTTCTGGACGAAAAGGAAAAAAATTCCCAAAGACAAACTTCAATATCTTGAAAGCTTCCCAGAAGAGTGGGAAGGCAGGCTGGGACTGGTGGCAGCAGTAATGTGGTCACTGTACTGGACTATAGTGGTGAAGAGGGAGTTGAGCCATAAGGCGAAGCTCACTGTTTACAAGTCGGTCTACATCCCCTCCCTCACCTATGGTAATGAGCTGTGGGTCATGACCGAAAGAATGAGATTGCGAACACAAGCGGAAATTAGCTTTCTTCACAGGGTGGCGGGCTGCACACTACACACATATTTGATAGAGTGAGAAGCTCGGTCATCTGGGAGGAGCTTGGAGTAGAGCCGCTACTCCTCCGCATTGAAAGGAGCAAGCTGAGGTGGATTGGGCATCTGATCTGGATGCCTCCTGGATGTCTCCCGGTGGGGGTGTACCAGGCACGGCCTACCAGGACAAGACCTAGGACCCGCTGGAGGGATTATATCTCCATAAGTTGGCCTGGGAGCAGCTTGGGGTCCCCGGAAATGAACTGGAGGAAGTTGTGGGGGACAGGGTCATCTGGGATTCTATACTCTCCCACTGCTACTGCAACCCTATCTGAACTAAGCAGTTAATGATGATGATGATAATTATTGTTCTTGGCCTCTCCTTTTAAGTTACCGTTTTTGGAGGTGTTTTTCATTGGACACAGAGAATGTACACTCACCGGCCACTTTATTTGGTCCACCTGTTCAGTTGCTTGTTAACACAAATAGCTAATCAGCCAATCACATGGCCGCAACTCAATCCATTTGGCATTTAGAGGTGGTAAAGACAATTTGCTGAAGTGCAAACCGAGCATAAGAATGGTGAACGAAGGTGACTTGAACGTCGTGAACGTGGCATGGTTGTTGGTGCCAGATGGGCTGGTCTGAGGATTTCAGAAACGGCTGATCTACTGGGATTTTCACGCAGAGCCGTCTCTTGGGTTTACAGAGAATGGTCCGAAAAAGAGAAAATAAAAAAAGTGAGCAGCAGTTGTGTGGACAAAAATGCCTTGTTGATGTGAGAGGTCAGAGGAGAATGGGCAGACTGGTTCAAGATAATAGAAAGGCAACAGTAACTCAAATGACCAACCAAAATCTCTGAGGAATGTTTCCAACACCTTGTTGAAAGTATGCCACGAAGAATTAAGGCAGTTCTGAAGGCAAAAGGGGGCCAACCTTTTACTAGCAAGGTTGTGTACCTAAAGTGGCCAGTGAGCATTTCCACTGCACTGTGGTGACTAACATATTCAGATTAATGCTTTGTCTGTTTATCTACAGCACTTTTAATTCATGTTAATATTTTTTTCAGTTTTGAATTTACTGTATTAGAGGTGTTTTCTGACCGAATTCACCATTTTCTTTTCTAAACAAAATTAACAGACATGTGATCCAACATCCAAACTAGGGATGCTTCAAACAAGGGATGCTTTAATACCATTGTTGTCAGACTGAATAAGAGTATATGTTTTTTCAGTGCTGATACCGATACAGTAACATAATAAGTAACCTACTAGAAAAATAACTGTCAATGTAAATGAGCGCTATGTATGTTAACTGTTAAATCATTGAAATATAGTTGATTTTAAATTATGTATATTAGCTAGCTAGGTAAAATCAGTTGGATGAACCTTGGATCGAGTAGTGCTATAGTGGAGAGTGTTATTTTGTTCCACATCAGAAAAAACACTTCTGCACAGCTATAAGGAAAGTATGTTTTATAGTTTTGATCCCCACTACTCATATGTCTCTTTTAACACGTCTTGCTAGTACACTGTCAGCAGAAATCACTTCTGAGTCTTGTTCTCTAAGAAGATCTGTACTAAAGCATGTTTTGGCTGATCAACATCTGAGGTATGTGTAAAACTGTGTATACTTGATATTTCAGCAAATGTTTCTTTTATGACTATTATAATTAACTAGGCTCAAGGTTTATGGTTCTGGGAGTTGATTTTATTTATAAAATAAACAATATTATTTAGTTAGTTTGTTTATATAAAAACCCAATTTAATACAAATGAACTGAAATAAACTTTTGATGATATTCTGTGGGTATGATCAGCGGATGATCCAGGCACCAAACTGCCTGAATGTAGAGTGCAGATATAGATTGCCTGCATGTCTAAAAAAACATATAAGCTCTTTGTGTGTGTGTTCTCACCAGAATGCAGCGCACGGTGTGTGTGGCATTAGGGTGTTTGTTGTGAGCAGCCCAGTGCAGAGGGATTTTGCCTTCACTGTCAGGGATTCCAATGTTTGAGTCATGTTTGATCAGCAGCTTCACATGCTCAGGGTGGTTGTAGAATGCACTCCAGTGCAATGCTGTCTGCTGTGGAGACACAAACATATCCACACACTACAATCAACATCAAAGTATTTAATCTGTGCTTTTTTTCCCCTCACCAAGTTAGATTAGAAAAGTCAGGCCAGGGCAGAACCTAACACTTTGTTTTTTTCCCCACTAATAAGTAATTTTAAAAGTATTTGAGCAAGATTAGTAGTTCTTATACAATTACCCTGCACATCTGTGCTACAAATGAAAACAAACTGTTTGGGATTTATATATGACAAAATTGACATTTCTCAGTGTTTTCTTTAGGAGGTGTACTAAATACATATATTTAGGTACTGTAATTAAAGAGAAGAGAAGGTTTGGCAAAAAAGTGTAAATTCTTATTCTAGGAAAATTCAGCAAGTTTCAAGTATGCTCAAAGATTACAAACTATTATGAACCAATGCACACATTTAAATCAAATCAATTTAAAGTAACACTTTTTTCAATGTAGAGTCACTGCCGGCGAACAGCTGTGGGATGCTGATGTTAAAGAACGCTCCTATCTTGTCACATCATGTTAATATTAACTGACCAACAAGTCAAAAACACCTCATATCTCACAAATTCAAAATCTGTCAACAAACAGCCAGCAGGCACATAAAATCAGACAAAGCAGAACTACATTTACATTTATGGCATTTGGCTGACGCTCTTATCCAGAGCGACTTACAGTTTCATAATTTTACATTGGTAGGCCAAGGCTGTGTTAGGAGTCTTGCCCAAGGACTCTTATTGGTATAGGGTAGGGTGTTCGCCAAGTGGGGGATTGAACCCCAGTCTACAGTGTAGAAGGCAAAGGTGTTACCCACTACACTAACCAACCACAACAGAACTACTTTTTGCAATTGGTTGGGAAAGCAGCATTATCACGAGAACTCATGATTCTGCTTATATTATTACAAAGCCAACAGATGCAGACAGATGAGAGCTTAAGAACAACAAAACTCCTCCTTGCAGCCAGGGGAATGCTCATGTAACCACAACACACGCACACACTCGCATCCATACATACACACTGAGTGAATGGTGACTTAAAAGCCTTAATAACAGTGCTTGCTTTAAGCTGTTCTGTCTGTGGAATGAGATGGTAAATTATGGAGAGTATGAGGAGCCGTTGTATGGGCTCATCGGAAAGTAGACTGGGGAGAATGTTTACAGTAATTGGAGCCAAAGTGAATAAAGCTGCATGTGGTCTGTTAATCTGGATGGCTTGATACCAGTGTTTCCCAGGAAAGCATGAGGCTCTGAAAAAAGATGCAATTACATCTGAAAAGGTACAGAAAGTGCTATAACCCATTTTGATATCTATATTACAAAATAATTTAGAGTGATTTAAAGTTCCAAAGAAACCTTACAAATCAGAATTGTTCATAGTGGTGGTGATAGGAATTAGATTTTTCAAGACTAGTTTGTGAATCATTACACCCCAGTACTGTGCAAAAGTCAGAGACTTCACCTGCATTTTTGATTTTCAGTCAAAATAGCCATCACGTGAAATAAAGGCTGAAAATATATTTTTAAAAAATGATATACATTTTCAGTAAATAAATATTCAAATTTTCTTCTTTTCTTTTACCATAGTAACAGCTTCTTGACAACTACCAGTCCTTTCAAACCCATAGTGTTGAGTTGTCTTCACACAATAGAATGATAGACATTTTTAATATTTTTGAATTTTTTTTACACATTCCTTTGACTTTCAACCTCCATATACAAGTTCACTGTCATTTATCTAATTTCCTCAGAAATACCTTTTGAATAACTTATCCTTAATTGCTGTTTATTTTAGAAATCTGTGCACCAATTTCTCTGTGGTATGTGATAAAAGCACCAATTTAGCTCCGAATTTTCCCAAAATTGCTAACATAGAAACATTCCCATCTTTATGTTTTCCGCAAAACAAGCCTTTAAGTGGAAATAAGTCTGGATTGCATTACTGTAAACAGTTTGGTTAAACACAGGTTTGTTTTCCCCCACTGGGACGTGCTCTCTGAATTACTAATACTGCTACCACTATTATAGCTAATTAGTACAGCTGCAAACCTTCAATTTCACTAGTACTGTGGACAATGAAACAACATCTATGGTTACCATGATACCATTTCTGTCTTTTGCATGGAAAAAACAATGTTTAGTGAGCACCATCATAGTCAACTGATTTGAGGAGTTCATCCTGGGAAACACCCATACTGAAGAGTGACCTCACACACACTCATACACAGACATACACACACACACACACAAGGTTAAAATGAAGATCCTAAGCCAAGCAGGCGCCTGGCAAGCTCTCTGTTAGGCAGCGACTCTGAGAAAATATATTTTATTAGACTATTTAAATGGGCCTCATATCCTCAAGAGCAACATCAGAGAGTACGGCAAACTCCTGCTGTTTTACTGCACACACACCCATTTAGCCATACACACAAACACACACGCGAGTTGACCTCATATTCACCTCTGGGTCCTACCAACAACATTTGTATCTGGACTTGCTGGCAGTGAGGGATGATTGATTTGCATTTTCCTCAGACAAACTGCAATATCAGTAGACAAGAAAGGGGTAACCAATATATGTATCCGATATTCATGCCATAAATTTGAAGTTTATAATGAGAAAATCTATAGGAACACAATGCCTACAAGGCCACAATGCCTGAACATTAAGTGAATGTTATAGGGCTGGCCAGAGCAGCATTTTACTTAGCATTTCTGAATGGGTACTCGAACACTCATTCTAAGAATATAAATCATTTCAACATTTAGTGTATGCACCTTTTCAGGGGACTTGCTTGCAGTTTTTCAAAGAAATCTGTAGGGATAGGTTTCCACACCTCCAAAGTTTGGTCTGATAAGTTGTTTGCTTTTTCTGCTTCTCACGATCCCAAACACATTCAACAATATTGCGTTGTGGGTGGTCAGTCTATTGTTCTGAGAACATCAGCAGCGTCTTTGTTTGATTTGCAAATCTTCATCTTCTCTTCTTCCATAGTGATGGCTTCTTGGCAGCTACACATCCTTACAGATCCATACTATTGAGCACTGGATTTTTCAGATCTGAAGTAAGAATGAAGGTTGATAATCTTCTACATTTTAAAAATGAAACCTTTAAAAAACCTTTGGGGGCAGTCGTGGGCTGAAGGTTAGGGAACTGGCCCTGTGACCAGAAGGTTGCCGGTTCAATCCCCAGTGCCGACAGTCCATGACTGAGGTATCCTTGACCAAGACACGTAACCCCCAATTGCTCCCCGGGCACCGTGGATAGAGCTGCCCACCGCTCCGGGCAAGTGCGCTCATTGCCCCTAGTGTGTGTGTATTCACTAGTGTGTATGTGGTGTTTCACTTCACAGATGGGTTAAATGCAGAGGTGGAATTTCCCCATTTGTAGGATTTAAAAAGTATCACTTACTTAAGTCCTATTTCTCTGATGGTGACAGTTTTGGTCTTGCATAGTTGTTAGGAGACCCATAAAAATTCTGGAAACTCTTGTTTTTTCAGTCAACTTTCTCCTTGCATATGCAAGTAGATTATAGCATTTCATCATTTCATAGGCTTCAAATACATTAATGCACGTTCTCAAGAACAACCTTAAAAACAATCATACCTACATATCATAATAACTGTGATTTGAAGTATGTTCGTTACAGCAGTGCAAAATATGTGTAGTAGTTGGCAATTGTGTATAAACAGTCAAACTGAAGCACATCTGCTCGCATGCTGTTTGTTGCTGTGATAGCATCCACCATTTTAGCAATCTAGTTCAAATACAGGCTTTTTTGTTGCTTCTATCACTTGTATTGTACAGTGAACAGTGTTTATTACACACGTATCCAGACGCAAAGTGTGTTTTTATTTACTTCTTCTAGTTTTTATTTGGATAGCTTGCGTTTTTTTCATCTCATCATGGAAAGCAGCACTGCCGACGAAATGCAAGCCAAGTTGAGTTAAGTCAGTCGTGGCCTGTGGCCTAAAGGGTCGCTCGCTAGAGTGTCTAAAGTAAACTTCACCCCCACGCCTGACTCGTTAGGCTGTAAGAGCCCACAGAACAAAACGAATTTGGGCCAGCCCTAGATCATAATGCTTAATGAAACACTAATATTAAGCATACATTTATTCAAAAGTTCAAATATATATAATACCTTTAGTTAAATTCCATGGTTTGTAGATTTGCTAAGTGAAAATAAGGGAACAAATTCATATATGGTATTTTTATGCTACAATTTAATTACAATTTAATAGCTCTTTAACCATTCCAGATTTATTTCATACAAAAGCTTATTATTCAGTAACTACAGGGATTTTAGTGCAAACTAATTGAGCTCTTCTTAGGTTACAGAAGTGTGTAATAACTGCTTGTTAAGAGGTTAAATAGCTCCTCCATGAAGCGCATAACTAAATTTAAGTTTAAATGAGACTGAGGTTTTGATTCAAGCTAGATAGCGTGATATGCAAGGACATTTAGACTGAAGAGTCTGTCAGCAATGGTTGCATTACAGATGCATCACATAAAAGCTTTTTATCAGCGATAAAGGTAAATTCCTGATTTTGATTGTCAGAAAAATAACAAAAGTTGTGCTTTGCCAATAATTGGTCAACCCTTACTCAGCACTGTGTGAGTTTTGTGAGTTTGTATTACTTTGTTCCTGTCCTGAGTGTCCACCTCTCCAGGTGCCATGTGCTTGAGGAGAAGCGAGAGAGGTTTGGGGCTGGAGTGCCGCGTGGCCAAGTGAAGTGGTGTCATTTCCTCCAGATCCTTTAACAGCCAATCAGCATGCCGTGACAGTAGCAACTTCATGAAACGAACGTTTCCCTGAAAAACAGACACGCACATACAACAAGTTTGGCAAGTCAACCCACATGACCATCATAGCGGGTACTGACTCACTAACTGAGCTTTTGTCTAACTATGGTGAATATGACACTAGGCCTGTTGGGGAGGAATTTACATTATGTCTGAAAGATTTTATCAGACGTTATGTGTCAGATTCCCAGACATGGATTAAGCCTAGTCTTGGACTAAACTGAAGTGTCAGTGGCGTTTCACTATTGGAAATTCCTTTTACACACACATTTTCTAAGCTGCTTCTCCCTCAGGGTCGCGGGGGGGTGCTGGAGCCTATCCCAGCGGTCATTGGGCGGAAGGCAGGATATACCCTGGACAGATCACCAGTCCATCGCAGGGCAGACAGACAGACAGACATACACAATCACACACACACACACACACCTAGGGGCAATGTAGCATGTCCAACTGGCCTAACTGCATGTCTTTGGACTGTGGGAGGAAACCGGAGAACCCGGAGGAAACTCACACAGACACGGGGAGAACATGCAAACTCCTCACAGAGAGGACCCCGGTCACCCAGTCGGGGAATCGAACTCAGGCCCCCCTCACTGTGAGGCGACAGTGCTACCCACCGCACCACCGTGCCAAAATTCCTTTTAGGATAGGCTTATACTCAATCTGTATCTAGGAATCTGGCTCTATAACTTTTAAGCTTCATCATTTTGGAAGCCACATTCTTCTAAAGACCATGAGTGTAGATATTTTTTACTTTATTACATTGTACTTTACATTTTTAGAATATTATTATGTACAATTGTGGCTGATCATAATATTGGAAGGGAAGGCAAAAACATCAATAAATAATAGCTCACACATAGTAGCATTTTAAAGTCCCTTTCCTTGATTTTTTTTTTCTTTTTCATCATTTTCCTTGTCTGTCTGTCTGTCACTCATTTGAAAGATTCTCTAGGGAACTGAAAGTGGTTCTTCTATGACATCACTCTAAAGAACCATTTCTAGCACCTTTAATTTTAAGATTATAGGGTAGCAACATTTGCTCTGAGCTTGTTTTTTTCCACAAAAACACATTTACAATGACAACCTTTGTACAACATATTGCATTCTAAAGCTGTTACACTTTTTGATTGCTAATTCCATTACATTTAATATGGACCGAAACACTAAAAGAATACATTTTCAGTCATTTTCACCAGCTGTATATGTCAGAGTTTATGAAACCAACTGACAGAAATACCTTACTGCAGTCTTGTTACTACCCTGTAGGTGGCTAAAAACTAACACACAGAATGTTAAATACATTTAAAACAGGAGGACATTCTGATGGTCCACAAAGAACAAACCACTTTTTAGGCTGTTTTGAAAAAAGGGCTACTGGGAAAAAAAACAAGATCTTCAAGATCTTCTGGATAACCATAAAGAAAAAATCCACTGCCTGTATGTAATTCTCAATTATTAGCAATGGATTTCAAAAAAATTGATATTGTTACATGATTTTAATACCTTCCCTCTTTTCTGAGCAGATATATTTATGGCAGATGGGTGCAGGCTGATTCTCTCAGAGGCACTCGGGGTTCTATGGGACAAGTGCCTAAGTCACATAGTTTTGAGAACATGTTGATAGAATATTTTTGTCTGTATTTGCCAAATTAATTTCTGCATGTTTAAAACTGTTTTGTTTTTATCACATATCAAATAATACAGAAGTAGTCTAAAATCCACTGTGGTTATTAAATACACTCACTTCCAGCCACTCACATTCATTTCTGGTTTAAGCCACACCCACTTTTGGTTAGTAATTTAAAGAAATTCACTCAAGCATTAGTACTAAAGTCAAGATACCGGTATTAGCATTTGTACCGTTTACCCAGTCGTACTGAAGATCACTGTTTTGTTAAGTCTATAGACTTTATATTTTACATATCTATTATTTACATGTCTATTAGATTACATATAAAATAAAAAAGTTAGAGACTTTCATTTATTTCATTTCCTGTAAAAAAAAAAAAAAGGCCATTAAGTACAACATATATCACTTTTCAGGAAATAATCAAGTCCCAATTTTTTTGGATAGCTCCCAGTAGACAATCTGTACAAACTATCTAAACCTTAATTGATTTTCTAGGGTTAGGGTTAGGATTAGGACCAGTGTGATTAAGGTTAATGTTAGAGTTAGGGTTAGGATCAGGTTTAGGGTTAAAGAAAATTATAGTGAATTTAATACATACTAAGTACAATGTCACTTAAGCGTAAGATAAGCCCAGTCCAGAGACCAGACCTCAACATCACTGAATGTGACTGGTATTACTTTAATTCTGAATAGCATAAACATGTGACCAACTTCTAAGACTGAACTTTGGAGGAGTGGAAAATCATCCCTGCAGAGTTTTGAAAAATCATATCATATTCAGTTTTTTTAAATCCAGATAATTCTTACCAATTCTGGGATAAAAAATATTATCGCAATACTAAGGGAGTTTACCTCTAGCTCTTAGAATGTTTAAAATAAGCGGCTTTTTTGTCTGCAACTGCTTTTTTACTTATAATTAAAAATATGCTTTCAATGATGCTATTTGTTTAAGTATAAATAAACATGTGTATGTGGAGAAGCTTATGATTTATATCATACGCGCAGACACACATATGTGAGTGTACACTTGGCTCATTAATGGCCTTTAATTGCCTTTTAATTCCATGAAATATGGTGAATGCTTTTCCCAGTGTGTTTCATATGCATGCATACGTAAGGGGTTTGGAAAAGGTATGTTTTTTATTTTGTGTGGGTGTGTCTAGCACTGTTATACATAATTAGTGATCAGAATAAACAAAATGGTACAAAAAAGGAACTGAAAATGAACTTCATTCAATGTGAACAAGTGCAAAATCAGAGACCACATTTAATTAAATTTTTTTTTATCTAAAGTCAAAATGGCCATTAAGTACAACCATTTCAGGAGATATTTCTGAGGAGGTTCGATATGAGACAATACACTTGCATACAGAAAAAGGAACACAAAATAAGTTTACAAAACTGGAGTTCAAAAGCTAAAAAGAAAATGGGACCCCTAACAACCATGCAAGACCTGGTAGATAATCATAACTGTCATTTAAAGCTTTTATCTTTCTGCCCAGGTGTGAGAGACATCTGAGTTTTATGGACTGATAAGTCTAAATTTGCAATTGAAATTTCTTGTGAAAAGTAGAAAAGAAGAACTACTAAGCCTGAACTTTGGAAGTGTGGAAACCTATCCCTGCAGATTTCTTTTAAAAACTGGAAGCAAGTCTCCAAAAACAATGAAACCTGTAATAAACGCAAAGTGTAGACATACTCAAAACTGAAAAAGCTGATATTATATTTGTATAATTGTTGGTGCTTTCTTTTAAACATGTTTTCTGCTTTTCTTTCTGACACACTGAAATGAATACAAATTACATTAACTCATGCTGTTTTTACTGTAAATTCAATACACAACGGGTGGTCTCTGATTTTGCACAGTACTGTATATAATGTTTGTGTATGTTTATTTGCATAAGGATGTGTAACATACCACTCTTCTGACCAGGTATACTCTCTTGCCTGCTTAGTGCTATGTAAAACATTCTGAGGACAGAAGTGTGTGCGTGCGTGTCAGGGTTCTCGGCCTCTATTCTCAGCCCAATTAGTGTGTTAATCCCTGAGCTACAGCACTTATTGATCTAGGTGTCAGAGTGGTACACATCAACCCCTCCCCTTCACCATGTCTCTCTTTCTCTTTCTTTTTATCTCTCTCTGCCCCCCCCCCCCCCCCCCCCCCCCTCCACCTTCAATACTCTCCCCTTGCTTCCAGATGTCATATTATAAGTTTTATTTATGATCTTCATTATCCCCCAACCTGTAATGCTGGTGACACCTATAAATGTCAAATCTGGCTATTGCGAAGTGGTGACACTCATTACAACTCTTAGAGACCCAAAAGAGAGTTAAAAGAATGTAAACACTAGGGGGCAGTAGGCCCTCATTCAAGAGTGCTTCAGCATCAGTCATTCAGTAGGCCAGTGTGCCATGGGTTGTGTCAACAAGTATCTTAACAAATACAAGATGGTTTCAGTGACTTTGGTGCTTGGACCCCTAATAATCAAAAGGATGGTGGGAATGAAACGTGTACATAAAGGAGGCAGAATGTGTCTGTGCTTGCTTATATATGTCACCTTCTGTGCAGCAAGGTGCAGTGCGGTTCTCTTGCTGTGGTCAGCTTTGTTGACGGAAGCTCCTGCCTTCAATAACGTCTCAGCACAGTCCAAGCGGTCAGCCAGAACGCAGTACATCAGAGGGGTCCTCCCAAATTGATCTTCACTGTCTCTCAGACATGGCTCTGCTGCAGAGATTCAAAGCATCAACTCAAATTTCACCATAATTCAATTCAATTTACAATTTATAAAATACACAAATGTTACAGGAGGAACTTTTTACACATTAGTGGTGGCTTAATGCTTAATATGGATGCATTTTTATTTTTATTATACACTTGTAAAAAATAAGTATACGCATTAGCGTTCAAAAGTCTGGAATCAACATATATAACAGTATTAACAGTATTTTATTATTTTATGTACTGTAATATATATATATATATATATATATATATATATATATATATATATATATATATATATATATATATATATATTATGTACATATAAATATGTAATAACTTATGTGGAATTATTATTACAAAATATTCACCAAAAGGTAGACATTTCATTCATTATTTCAAGAATTTTTGTGAACAAGACCTGTTTAAATTAATTTTTCCATGAAGATATTGTGACTTCTCAGGGCTGTACAGCTTTATCACTCATTTCAGTACCATCTACGACTCTGTTCATCATTCTGTAGTACATTCATATGCAAAAATGTAGGTGCTCCTGATCAAATTACACATTTTGTAGATTTTCTAAGTTAGCAGATCATCTACAAAGAACACATTTATATACATTTTAACATTTACTGCTTACAGTAAATCTAAAAAAAAACTAAATATACATAGTATGTAGTATGTAACACGATGTGGTACTCATAAAAGTTATGGCATGTTTTATATTTAATGTTTTGCCTTTTCCAATACCTTTAACTCAGCAAAAATATGTAATTTGACTGGAGTGAAACTTTTGCATAAAACTGTATTTAAAATGTTTTAATCTTTCAACTGTCTCATTAATTATTAAAAAATGCAGACTAACAGAGGACTAACGTTAGAATTATATTATGCACTTGTCTGGTTTAAAACTGTTGAAAATAATCATTTCAAACCTTTGAACTGCAGTGTACTTCATTGATATTCCATAATCAATGCAATTAAATCACTGCCTTCAGACTGAAGCATCATGATGCATTCATGCATTTTTTTTAACCTATACCTTTATCTTCTATATACCTTCATCAGTTAGTCCAGTGTACTACAGTTGTTTGCAAAGTTTGAACATTTCTGTTCAAATTACATATTTTGGTGATTTTGTAGGTGAAAATAAGTTAACACATCTTCTGCAGGGAACACACTTATAAAATTAACAATATGGATATTTAGTGCATTTATTTGAATTTAATATATTGGAAAAAAATAAAATCTGAAATATGCCATACATTTTGCACAGGCTACATCTCAGATTTTTTCTCAATTACTTAATTTCAGCAAATAAACAGCAACAAACAGAAAATGTACAAAACGTCATTTGACCAGGGGTGCCCAAACTTTTGCAAATGACTGTATGTGTGAGTACCTGTTATCAGCTTCTGCAAGGAGCTCCTGTCTCCATTCACAGCCGCTGCATGCACCTGAGAGCTTAAAGTGGTGGATCCGGACGACTTCAGGGACTGCTGCATTGCCTTGAACACACACAAACACACTTGTTTTTATACACTGCCTGGACATGCAGTATTTTTTACATGTACCTACCTAGGGCTTTCAAATGATTCAAATAATTAATTGTGATTAATCTCATCATTAATCATTCATGCAGCTTTGTGGATTTTTGCTACAGTGGAGGCTCTCAAGGCGAACTGTCAAGGAATTTTTTCATATTGCTATTCCTTTTCACTGTCTAGCATAGTCTGCTAAAGGTGCTGAAGGTGTTACTTAAAAAGCCACTTTAAAACTGTATTTGATTGAGAAGGCTACAATTGTGGATTGTATTGTAGCAACACAGAGTGTGCCTCCATGTAATAGGAAATTGTTGACCTATCACTAACCTGACCTCAATAGCCAAAAAGAAATCAGTTTTTTAAAAGGAATTTATGAAGTCAGGGCAATACTGTTCATTGTAGGTTAGCTCATTTTTATGGCTCTCTTACACAGTCAGAACAGTTTTGTCCTAAATGAATAGAACACACACACATACAAGCATCAGATTTCACACTTTTCACTCTATGGCCAAGTACTACAGTGCAAATTTTATGACTTTGATAATGGTTCTATTTTTGGACATGGGTTCTGACAGAGAACACTCAGGAAATAACACACACATGCACAAGCACTCAGCATCAGTTTTCACACTTTCCACTCTAAAGACAAATACTACAGTGCAAATTTTAAGATGTTAAGCCTTTTTTCATCTTGCATTAACATGTGTTTTGTGTCTGGATTATACCTGGCTGGATTACATTTACACTTTTCACTAAAACGTGTCCCCAGAGTGACTAGAAGATATCTAATTTTATTTATCCTGCATAAAAAATTACATTGTTAATGTTTTACTTGTGTTTACTCTTTTTCCTATAATGATATGTGTTGACAAGCGTTGCTTGGACACTTTAATCAGCCCAGTAAGCATGAACAGTTTTTGTTTAGACATAAATTCAGCCTTGTGTGTCCTCCACCTTACATTTTATTGTTTATTCTCTCACTCTCTAGAAATTGTTCAGCAGTAGTATTTCTACTCATGTAACTGTATATGGCTGACAAAAAAATGCATTGTATTTACACTCGTGTGGTCAAGATCTGTCTCTAATCACAGAATGTGGTTTGAGTGAACTGATGATAATCCAGTCACAATGCATCGCGAGAATGTTTTTACCTGGCTTTTCATGCAGTCAAGCAAAATCTGAACATAATTTATTGACCAAAAACGCATTTTAATGCAAAGTGTAAATAGGCCCTATTATAATGGTTCTATTTTTGGACAGCCTGTCTGGCAGCAATTAGCATCAGATTTCACACTTTCCACTCTAAAGCCAAATACTACAGTGCACATTTAATGACTTTGATAATGGTTCTATTTTTGTTAAGGAGTTACGACCGAGAACACTCAGGAACCAACACACACACACACACACACACACACACACACACACACACACACACACACACACACACACACACACACACACAGCTGAGACAGCCTAAATCCTCAGACAGGAAGAACCTGGTAATCCTCAGACAGGAAATAGCAGGTAGGGGGCGGATCCCCACCCACCTTATTTATTATTCATGCTTATTAATAATGCAAGAGCATTAAAAAAATCTGTTTCACTTGCCTGCTCTCTCTCTCTCTCTCTCTCTCTCTCTTCCTCTCTCTCTCTCTCTCTCTCTCTCTCACACACACACACACACACACAGAATAATCCCAGTGAAGTACCGAGAGTGGGTATATAGACTAGGGCAGGTCTGGTAACTCTGCAGTTAGCGCCTCAGCAGGTAAGAGGAAATCTGCTGCTGCTTCTAGTTTCAATCTATGCTTGGGCACTGAAGCATACTGAGTCAGTAGCAGAGGGCTGCAGGTTCTAATCTTCTGACCACTGCCAGCAAGGCACTTTAATATGGCCTATGTGTTGGTAATGACATGTGACATTTAACCCACACCTATTCTTGAAAAAAGCATGCCTTAATAAAATAAATTAAACTGTGTTGGTGTTTTTTCTATGCCAGATTGTGTAGTCAAACAAATTTGAATGAACTTGAGTCCTGAACCCAACTGAATTTTCAGCTGAATTCAATTTAAGTGAATTATAAAAGTATTGAACCTAAATAAAATGATTCATTATAAACAATTACTACATCCAACCCAAGTGATCTCAAATTGAATTATCAGGAAAGTACTAAAATCAATGTGAAATATCTTGAATTACTTACAAAAATACTGAAACTAACTTATATGACCTTAATTAATGAGGAAAGTACTACAGCAAATGTAAATGGCTTTGAACTGAATCACTTAGAAAAGTACTAAACCTAACCCAAAATTTGTGTTTAATTATTAATTTAGTAAACAGGAAATTATTGAACCTAACAAACATTCTTGGACTGAGTCACTTTGGAAAGTACTGAACTTTAATTATGTTAGCTGGGTAAGTAATAACCTAATAAGGTAATAACCCAAATTATCTTAAATTGGACTCTGGGAAAGTACTAAACCCAAAACAATCTTGAGTTGGATTCTTTATGATAGTGCTAAACCCAAAGTAAATGATCTCAAACTGGATCAATTCGGAAGGACCTGAACCCAACTTAAATGATCTTGAGTTGAACTTCTTATGGTTATCTTCTCTTTCTACGTTAATGTTCGTTGTGTTGATATCTGAAGGTGGACGGGGTGAGGAAGATGGATTGGGGGGGGGGTATTTATTTGTATTTGTGTCATTCTGACTGTTTGGATCCAGACAGTAAACCTAAACAATTTTGAAATGGAATAATTAAAAAAGTATTGTACCCCTTGTAAATCATCTTCTCAAAATGCAAAATTTGAAAATGATTCTGAATTTGATTAATTAGGAATGTACTGAACCCAACTTAAATTACTCTTAACTGAAATTAGAACAAACAAAAAAAATTTAAACATATGTTCCTTCAACCCATCAACATCTTGTTCTAAACATTAACAAAAAGTTCAGACCTATTCAGCCATTAGATGTTCTTTTAGCACTCTCTCGCTCTCTCTTTCCCTCATTTTCTCTGACACACACTAAAGTAATTAGCCACACTGTTCTCACGCTCCTCATGAGGGGGTAATTGGGGTTAGTTACTTGCAGTTAATGCCGAGTCATAAAACTCTTTAGAGTTGCAGCTACTTCAGAAGCGTGTGCGTGTGCGATTTCTGATGAAAGCATTTAAATGATGTCTGATACACTATAATTCAGGTTTATGTGACTTTGAATTCTTTCACTGAGGAAATAAGACATCATAGACGCACACACAAACACATGCTCTGGGCTTTTGGAATCATGGCGTGGAAAAAAGACAGCAGGGGATACCTCTGAGAGTGAGGTGAGTGTGTGAAGAATGAACCGTGTGTGTGCGTGTGCGTGTGTGTGTGTGTGTGTGTGTGTTAGGGTGTGTGTTAGGGTGTGTGCGCCTGCCATTTCGTGGGAAGTGATTTTCCGTGACAAGCTTTTTATAGAGGCTTCGTTCATATCCACCACAAGCCTTTCACAATTTCCTTCTGGCTCCAATACACACACACACACACAAACTTACATATAAATGAAAAGCTTTGCAGTACATCCTTTTAATCTGCCATGCCATGTCCATAAACACCAAGACTTCTTTGTAAATAATCAAGCAATTTTCACCATTAGTCTGTTTCATTTAATATGCCAACAATTAAGAAACAATACAACTGTCTCCTCTAATGAAAGTTATCTGTAAACGAGTGTGAATAACTTCATTACCAGTTTAAAATATTCATAACTCTTTTTTGCACCTTTACATACATAGAGCAAGACTTAGCTATGAAACCTTTTCATATTTTAGAACCAACGCTGTCTAAATGAAGGTAAAATCTTGCACAACAGATTCAGACAAATCTGCAGACAAAAGACGTAGGCATGGTGTGTGTGTGCGAGCGTGTGTGTGTATGTGTGGCAACCATCCAGGCTGTCTGGCTCTGCCAAGTGACTCCCCACCAGCATCTTAAGGATCAACCAGCTGAGTCAGGATTTAGAGAGAAATAGAGAATAATGAAGATCCACTATAGGGTCCGAAGTTGAGTGGAGAGGATTATCTGTGTGTGTGTGTGTGTGTGTTCATTGTGAGAAAAAATACCTTCTCGTATGCAAAAAACTGATAAAATGAGGACCAACAAATTTATTGTGTGTGTGTGTGTGTGTGTCTGTTTGTCCATTTTAATGTGGACGTACTTTGCTCTCCTTTAAGGTTTAATTCAGCCTTTTTTCATATATTTGAAAGGATTCTTTTTCCATAAAAGCAGAATGGTTTCTCAACATGATCTTTTTTACAGGTTTTTAGTTTCTTGTGGGAAACCAGCTAGAGCACATATAAAATGCAAATAAGTCTGTCCATTTGTCTCTAAATTCTGAATGTATTTTCTTCTTTGCCACTTAATTGGCAAATTCAGCTATTAGCTATCCAACACTGTTATCCGCATTGCTATGTGATCAGCAGTCTGCATCTTCAGGGTTGGTGAAGGTTGGTGAATTAGCAGTTTTACGAGCATTTGAGACCATTTATTGATAAAACTCTTTTAGAACTGTTTTAGAATGCTCACCAAAGCTTTATTTTTCTGCAAACCATTATATTACTGCAAAAGGATTACTTTATTTTTATCTAAAAATGTAATTCTGCTGTGTAGCTGCAAGGGGGGGTAAAACAACTGCATGTGGCACCACATGTTGCTCACCCCTGGACTAGAGGATGACTAAAACAAACTGCTAATGTCTCTGATTTTACATCCAGAAGGTGGACCAACAAGTATGTGTGTTTAAAAACTCTCATGTCTGATCCACTCATACCTGCACAACACACACTAGCATGCTATCACCATGTCCGTGTCACTGCAGTGCTGAACTTGGTCCACTACCTAAATTGGTCCTGTGGGGGTCCTGACTATTGAACAGCAGGGTGAAAGTGTGCTAACAAAGTATGTAAAGAAACAGATGGACTACAATCTGTAGCAGTAACACTACAAAGTAGCGCTAAATGGACATAGAGGTGTACATACAACCCCAATTCCAATGAAGTTGGGACATTGTGTAAAACATAAATAAAAACAGAATACAATGATTTGCAAATCCTTTTCAACCTACATTCAATTCAATACATTACAAAGACAAGATATTTAATGTTCAAACAGATAAACTTTATAGTTTTTTGCAAATATTCACTTATTTTGAATTTGATGCCTGCAACACGTTCCAAAGAAGTTGGAACAGGGGCAACAAAAGACTGGGAAAGTTGAGCAATGCTCAAAAAAAACCTGTTTGGAACATTCCACAGGTGAACAGGTTAATTGGAAACAGGTGAGTGTCCTGATTGGGTATATAGGGAGCATCCCTGAAATGCTCAGTTGTTCATAAGCAACATGATGGGGTGAGGTTCACCACTTTGTGAACAACTGCGTGAGCAAATAGTCCAACAGTTTGAGAACGTTCAATTGCAAGGAATTTAGGGATTTCATCATCTACAGTCCATAATATCATCAAAAGATTCAGAGAATCTGGAGAAATCTCTGCAAGGCAGAAAACCAACATTGAATACCTGTGACCTTCGATCCCCCAGGCAGCACTGCATTAAAAACCAACATCATTCTGTAACGGATATTATCACATGGGCTCAGGAACACTTCAGAAAACCATTGTCAGTGAACACAGTTCATCACTCCATCTACAAGTGCAAGTTAAAACTCTGCCATGCAAAGTGAAAGCCAGATATCAACAATACCCAGAAACGCCGCCGGCGTCTCTGGGCCTGAGCTCATCTGAGATGGACTGACGCAAAGTGGAAAAGTGTCCTGTGGTCTGACGAGTCCACATTTCAAATTGTTTTTGGAAATCATGGACGTCATGTCCTCCGGGCCAAAGAGGAAAAGGACTGTCCGGATTGTTATCAGCGCAAAGTTCAAAAGCCCGCATCTCTGATGGTACGGGGGTGTGTTAGTGCCCATGGCATGGGTAACTTGTGCATCTGTGAAGGCACCTTTAATGGCGCATTATGAAGCGCAAAATTCGACAACAGAGACCCTGGACTGTTAAGCAACCGAAGTTGTACATCAAGCAAGAATGGGAAAGAATTCCACCTACAAAGCTTCAACAATTAGTGTCCTCAGTTCCTAAACACTTATTGAGTGTTGTTAAAAGGAAAGGCATGTTTACCACACAGTGGTAAACATGCCCCTGTCCCAATTTCTTTGGAACGTGTTGCAGGCATCAAATTCATAATTAGTGAATATTTGTAAAAACTAATAAAGTTTATCCGTTTGAACATTAAATATCTTGTCTTTGTAGTGTATTCAATTGTATATAGGTTGAAAAGGTTTTGCAAATCATTGTATTCTGTTTTTATTTATGTTTTACACAACGTCCCAACTTCATTGGAATTGAGGTTGTAATAAAGAGAGGAGAGCAACCCTAAACCTACACAGACACCTAATCACATGAGAACTAAAATCTGACCAATGAGCATCCACCATGATCTCAAAGAACCCATCTTTAGCGTTTCCTCCTTGGTGGATCTGACCCACTGGGAAATAGATTCTGAGTGACATGATCACCATGTGCCTCATTAGCCAGGCCTTCCCATAATGCATTGCGACAAACAGGCCCCTCAGGTAAAAGAGTTGTGGCCTCCGCTGGGTTAAGTAATGCAATTAAACCCCTCCAAAGCTGTCAATCAGATCAAACAGACTTCTTAAATTTGACAAAATTAACACACAAAAGTCTAAAGTTACTGTTCTTTGCTACTCTATTTAAATGTGCTTACAAAAGTAATGACACAGCACTTACATACAGATTTACATGGAGATTCTATCAAAATTCGCATATTATAGCATATTATAGGAAATAGGAAAACAAGACAACCTTTCAATAAATTCACATCACAGTAAAATATATCTATATATTTTCTACTTACAAACACAAATGTGGTTATAATAAAAGGCTTAGAATCAGCATTTTTGACAGAATTTATCCACATTCTTCAATGAACAATGAGTGAGAAATTATTAATATAAAATCTCACCATTTTCACTACTACTGGTAATAACTTTTTTTCTAAACATTTAGCTGGTCATTGTCTGTATTGACACACATAGAGCTCTGTTTAAGAGAGAGAGATAATGCTGTAATGTGTCTCAGGTGGCACTTCAGCACTGCTGTGAGGAAGGCAGGTGAAACCAAGCACGTGATGTACTCTAGTGCCGTCTCTGTGAAACATATGTTTGTGCATATAATTGTGCATCCCTTGTGTGTTTTCTGGGGCATGTCTGGGGCTCTCCAATGGCACTGAAGCCTTATTCCACACTGCCTGTTACCACAAAGATTGTGATTGTGACAGTGATTCTTCACATTATAATGTGAAATATGTTAAGACGTAAACTTTTATGCAAACATTAATAGACTAGTATATGCTAAAGTACAATTATACTCTTGCAACAAATACTGTGACAAACTTATATAATAATGTAAAAAATGAGGGGAAAGCATGTTCTTTGTGATTAATATTAATATTTATAATTATAATACTTATAGTAACAGTTTGGCAAAAAATCGAATTCACAGTTTTACCCTTAACCCAAACACAGCCGATACGCTTGGTGTAAAATGTTTGCTTCTTTAGTTCTGCAGTGGATCTACAATAAAGTAATGTAGCCAACAAGTGATGTAAACTTAAATCACACACCAATTAGCACCATGCAAATTGCATATCTAAATTATCACACATTTGCCTCAAACCTTGCTAAGTAATCCCTAATAGACTTGCTTATGAGGTCTGAAACAGTAAGACATTGTTTTCTGCAAAAAGTGGATGAAACTACTGCATAGCTAAAAACAATATATTTTATCTACTTTAAGATGGGGTCTTTCCCTCAGGTCTTTCTAGCCCTTCTGGGTAGATACAGCCAAGCAAACAAATATACGAAATTAAACTTGTGGCATCCAATGTCAGTTCCATGAAAAAATGTGGATTTTTGTGTGACTGTCTTCTTTTCTTCATTTTCAAATTTAGTTACCATCCATCCATCCATCCATCCATTTTCTAAGCCGCTTCTCCGTCAGGGTCGCGGGGGGATGCTGGAGCCTATCCCAGCAGTCTTCGGGCGAAAGGCAGGATAAACTGTAAACTCACCCAGCCTGAATTTGGAATGTATAATATAGTGGCATTGAGCAGTGTTGCTCCAGTTTAAAACTGAAGAAGCTTAAAACTCAAGCACATCTCTAACTGCTGTGAAACTTCAAACACTTTTGACTTAGAATCAGCAGCCATGAACACGAAGAAATACATGTAGGAACTGTGCACATG
Organism: Pygocentrus nattereri; assembly: GCF_015220715.1. Taxonomy (NCBI): domain Eukaryota; kingdom Metazoa; phylum Chordata; class Actinopteri; order Characiformes; family Serrasalmidae; genus Pygocentrus; species Pygocentrus nattereri. The sequence continues at coordinate 14,259,943 of NC_051234.1, read as the reverse complement.
CTAACAAATATGTTCTTGTTAAGAAAGAGTTCTTAGTTTAGGCTGTTTGAGAACATGCAATGGGTAGTTTCATCCATTTGTATGGCATACCGAATCATTATTTGGTTTTAGATCTTGTGGGACCTACCAAACATGCCTGCTGATGACTAAATCAATATTTTTCATGTCTAAATCATATATTTTAATTATTTAACCGAGTAAAGGCAGGCTTATAGACCTAGTTACTGTGTCTTCTCATCAAGTGTCTTGCCTAGGGCTCTCCAGTGAAAGAAATACTGTAAAGCTACAACTGAATTCTGACATTTTTATAACCGGAGGCCAAGTATTATAGCCACAGTTTGCCGCTGCTTTAAGATGAAAGTATGCCTTACAGTGTCAGTACAGCACACTGCTGAGGCAAATATGGAGAGTATCAAAGGAAGTGAAAAGTTTTAGGTTTCTGAAGTTAGTTTTCAATTTATGTTTTTAAAAAGCAAGCATTGTACAGGTTGAAAATGAGACTGAAATCAGAAAACCATGAAAACAGCAAAAGGAAGTGAAAATTGCCGCAGGTAAGGCTGAGTAATGCATCTCAAAGGAGATCATTGAAAGTGATGTGTGTCGTAGCACTGAATGTAGGAACCATAGAAAACCATATACTTTTCAGCTAGGCAATCTGGCCCAGTACTTATGCTTCTCTAAAGTGTGTATGGTAAACACAAAAGGTGCTATTACTCCACAACAAAACCACAAAATGTTTGCTTAAGGCTGCAATATATGTTCTTTGCTAATAATTATTAGGTTAACATTGGGTAAACATGACCCAACACAATTGTTTTGGTCAAAACAATTCAGACAATGTATTCATTAGCACAATCAAAAATTATGGTCACGGATTGTGAAGATTTAACGTATATTCAGCAGCAACAAGCTACAGAGCTGTAGCAAAAATCTTAAAATATCACTGTCAATATAACTGACTCAATACAATGCAATTGTAGTTACACAGACAACAATAAGCAATGAACTGCATCAAAATCACCTCCATTACTATACCCCACACAAAAATCCTCCATTAAAAGGTAAGAAAACATGCTTGCCTAAAATTTGCACATGAACATTTACATAAATCACAAATCTGTTTTTGGTCAGACAAAACAAAAATAGAACTCTCTGGCAAAAATTGTGTTCATCATGTTTGGGGAAAAAAAAAAGAGTTGAGCATATGATTCAAAGAATACCATACTCACAGCGAAGTATCTTGGTCGGAGCACTATGATGGGGGCTGCTTCTCTACAAACAGTACTGGGGCATTATACATCACCAAGCGAAAAATCAATGGAATGATGTACTATGAGTTCTAAAAAAAAATTAAATCTGATTGGCTACAGCCAAATTAATTAAAAACTGAAAATATATTGAGGACTTGGAAACGGTAAGTCCATCAGAGGGAACCTCGTAACCTTGGAGAATGCTAAGAGGAATGGAACAAAATTGAAACATGATACTGCAAAAAGCAAATTACTTCTTACCACAGATGTCTCAAGCCTGTAACTGTCAATAATGGCTTTGCAACAAAGGACTAATATTATTACTTTGTGGTGTCCGAATCCTTTTTTTCAATATCAATTACACTTTTTAATATATGTTTGTTTAAGCTTAGGTAATGAGTAATTCTTTGTGCATACTTTTAAACACAAAGTCAAAAGACAGTATGTGTGTACATTTGAAGTGGATATATGCATTTGAAGTATATTATATAACATATAAAGCACATATTACCTAAATGGGTGTTAAAAGCTTTGACTCTCTGTGTCTAAGATGTAACATGTGAGCATGCACCACTGACATTTTTTTGTGATATACAACCGCACCCTGAATGACTAAAAAGCACAAGAAATCCGATCTGACCGGTCAAACATAACCTTATCTGAATCACATATCCAAAATACTTCATGTGGCTTTTAGCCAGTCAGACTGCAGAAAATCTATCCTGCTCCAAACCAAAAAAAATCTGAACTGAGCTGCCTGTCTGAACAAGGCCTAAATGACACAATCTGTAAAAATACTACTTACATTTTTTGGCCACACTCAAAATATGTTCTAAAAATACTAGTCCCCTATTCAGACAGGCAGCTCAATGACGATTTTTTAGCATATCCGATTTAAGCAGGACAGATTTTCTGCAGTTGGAACAGAAAAAAGCCACATTAAATCCAAGTCATATTCAAACCGTGTTTGCAGGTGGCTCCAATTCTGATTCAAGTCAGATATCTGGATATGTTACTTTGTATGCTGTAGTTTACAATGACTGCTTCATTAAGGATTTGAACTTGAAAGTCTGCCTCTGAATATTACTGGTACAGCCTATAGTTTGTTATAACTTGTAACTTGAAATGTATACAGCCAGTTTAAAAGGCCAGATCTACGAAATAAACTTGAAACTCCATGCAGTGAGAACAAAGCCTAAGCCTGCTTCCTTGCAGCATGAAAGCCAATCCACTTACATGACAGCTGTGTGCATTATTACATTTGTTTAACCACTATGATTGACAGAGCCTCAAATCTCTATGACGAAACACGATCAATGGCTGATCTATAACGAAGGAGGTGTGACAGGAAGCAGGTAGCGCTGCATTGATTTTAACCATTGCTGCACTTAGACCATCCCCCATGGCCAATGATGAGGCGGCTGTTTGAACAGGCCACTAGGGGCTTTGGTCGGTGGGGGGGGGGTGAGAGGGATAATATGGCAAACCCCCTGTCTACTATCTATAATGAGCCAGCCTAGAGTGAGACATTTCTCTTTTTGTTTCCACTCTTCTGTCCGCACATGCAGGAACACACATAGAGGGACACATGCGCTAACGCACACAACCCCCAGGCTAACCCCTTACCCCCAACAGCACCTAATTGGGCCAAATCTGTGATCTAATTAAACGTCCAATTAGAAAGAGAGGGGCCATTTAGCCGCCGGCTGCAGCACAGCACACGGGAAATAATGTGATTGAAAAACAAACAAAAAATCAATGACAGCGAGAAGAGAGATGGTCAGAGGGCTAATCTAGAAGGATATGCAACAGCTACACCTGAAGATAGCAACTGTGCAGGGTGTGTTTCAGCGTGTTATTCATGACACATTACACACATGTAAATCATATTATTTTCCAAACACATGCTCACACATTCTTGTATCTACACAGTCAGTAAGTATGTTATTGCATTATTCTATTAACTTGCTTACACAACCACAGAAGAATCATCAGCTCATTAATTATTAACAGCCTGTTTAACCCCGGAGACAGCTAAGCTTCCCAAAGAAACACTCACTTAGCCCACACTTCATCCAATATTAATGCCATGGTAATAGTCAGCGTGGAATCCCAGTACATGGCAATGCAGAAAACTCTTTAGTTCCCAGCATCCTAATGCTCCTACAATGGAGGCAATGCTTTGACAGGCACTTTAATATGCCTACCACACTATATTCTGCTTTCCTGGTACTTCAAAAGCCTTAACATCCTCAAGGGCTATCTCCTCTGTCTTTAGTAACACTTGCAGCTAATGCTAACAACAATTTAGCAAATTTTTTATGCTTCCAGGGTAAGATGAAGTCACTGAGCACTATTCCATGACCAGAACATGCTCCACAATCTGAACTAGAATGGTATGTTGATGTGTCAGATGCTAGTCTTAGAATTAAACCAATGCAGAGAGTTCACTAAGGTGACATAATCTAATTTGGAAACTAATACCCATGTTATTAGAATTTATGCTTGAGTCTTTGGGTGTTTTTCACACTTGACAGAAATAAATATCAGCTTTGATTCTCCAAATGATTTTGGGCAAAGATTTGCGTGAGCCCAGAAAAGCACACTATGTTATTTAATGTCAGAAAACTACTGTCGAGCAAAGGCAACTAGTAAGCCAGATGGCCATTAGCCAAATTAGATGCGTTAGACATGTATGCATCAAATGACCAAACAGAAAATTAAACTGTAAATTGCTGTTATTATGATGGTTCCATCTGTTTCTTAAGCAGGCAGAAAACAATAAACCAGGTGTCCACTGTTTTCAAAGTTGTTTTCAAAGTTGTCTTTTAAACAAGAATTGTGTCTTTTAAATGATATGGTATAATGTTTAATATCACCAGGGACATGAAATAACAAGATAAGAAAGGTTAGATTTCAAGTTGACTTTACGGCACTAATGTTTCATTGTAGCAAAGCATAATGCAATATACTTCCTAATTGGTACGTGTCAGCAAAACCGTCATACTTTACACTCCTGCTAAAACATGAATATGTTTCACTGAATTGTTTGTCTGTATATTTTCTCCTTAATGTTCCATATTGACACACAACGAATAGCCAAACAGTGATCTTGGTATTTGAATACTGGCATCAGGACTGATTAACCAGACTACTTGATTACACATACACATCTTGAAATTTAATCATAGTCTATCTAATGCCATAGATATTTCTCCAAAGATCCACCTATGAATCCTCAGTCACCAGCAGGCTGTGAGAATGTTACATTATTGATTTGCACTGTCAGTTCAGATTATATCATTCACAGTTAACAAAACATATTCAGTTTGAATAGTTAATTGAGAACACAGGTTAAAATTAAGTTTGGCTCAGTTGGATGGAAAAACCATCAGTTACAGGCCATTTCTTCAAAAACCCCAACTGGGCTTGATGGTGTTTGGCTCTTACCATGGTGTTGTCCAGAAAAAAGGGGAGGCCTCAGCAGATGTTGCTCAACTCAAAGCACCTTCACTGGTCCAAGAATCACTGCAGGTGCCCCTGGCAGCTCTGTTGCACTGTCCTGCGGGAGAGAGAGCGGATCACTCACACACAGAGCACCAACCACCTGCTCCGAACTAGCCTGCCAAAAGCTGCATGCCAGACCAGAGTGACTGCATTGTGCTTTCACAAATGAATAGTCATAAATTACAGTGCTTGACCATTAAAAAGCCATTTAGGGTAAAAATTACACTGGAGGTCCTCATAATTACTGATACAAGAATTTCGCTTTCTTTTCAATGTGTACTGAATATTTTGAACTTGTCTATTACTTGGACCATGGCTTAATATTCAGTTATTTAAATAAAAGACTTCTGTAACTGTTATGAAGTATTTAGTACCTACAATGAAACTAACGTAAGTTGTGGGCCCATATACAAGCCCTTAGAGTTGTCATTATTATTTTATAGTACATAAGTATAACAGTACATTACTGCAAGGTATATAGCTAGAAAATAAAGTACTCTTTTTACAAAAAGTACCCCCTTACAAATAAAACGGCAATCAATTACTTAATTCTAATCTTGCTGAGGTTTTGTTACAGTGCATTCAGGTACTCTGAGCCATGCTAGCTAGCACATTCTTTCTAAATAAGCAAAAAGCTGTAAATAGGCCCAATAAATCAGAAACATGTAAGGTTTAGGGGGAAATTCAATAAAAGAATGTCTTTAGCAGTCAGGGCCTATGACATGTGTCCCTTATCAACCATCACTCTGTCTCACATCAGCTCATGTCCCAAAAATATCTAGCTCACTGCTACTACTAATCAGATGTAACACTTTACAGTCTATATGAAATTGGTCACTATATTTTACTTGTCTACTATATTTACTGAATTTGGGCTTCATTTTCACAGATGTTCTTCTTTTGTTGTTAAGTCCACAATGAATCACACCTTAAGCTGGGTAAATTAGCAGCCTTGCACAATAGCCGTTCACAGACAGCTCCGTACACACGGATTCTGAAACGTACACAATTTTTTAACCTGAAAACTAATACACAACAGCCCAAACGTCAATAAAGAAGTCAACAAAAAGTTCGTCTTGAAAAGAGCAAAAACTCCCAAGACGGTGATGCAACTCACCTCATTCAAGATGCAATACAGTCCGTTGTGTCTCGCCATCGGGTATCACGCACCACACGGCGAGCTGTAAAAGAGTCACAAGCTCTGTGCTGTTTTAACAGTTTTCTAGTAGTTCTGAAATAGCGATACAGTCAAACACAGACGACTGGAACTTTTCTTCTTGTCGCAAACACATCTGGAGACTCGCATGTTTAAAAAACTACAAGGACCGTAGATAGAACTTCAATATCCGCATCGCGATGTTATATGGGACTTGTAGTTTTCATTTCGCCTCGTCGACTGAGAAACCGTGTTTGACTGACTTCACTTCCCATAATTACGGTCGCGTAGCCGGGGGTTCACTCTTGGTGCCGAAGTCGGCTTTGCGAACCGTCCGCCGTTTCCTTACAGCAGAGGAGAGGAGGTGGTGTCGAGAGACTGGGAACATTTAGGAACATCATAACCTCAATCAGCTCCACTATACGATGAAATTAACTTCATTTATGCCCGCCCACGAACTCCACTACTTTACCTTACTCCTGGTAAGTTGCAGCAAAATAATGTGCACTTTGGCGAGTATAGCGACTTCTTTTTCTGTAGAAAGTAATGCTAGCGAGCTAGCATCGAACGCTAGCCAAGAGTTAGTTAACCTAGATGGATGGAAGGCTAGGTGCGAAGTAACAGTGATTTAATGTAAACTGACGTTTTTATACAGCTTAGCTCCAAAGTAACGTTCTTCAGCTCATAGGCTGCATATGATTTCTCGCGGTCTTTGACGGTCTTCAGCTAGTAAATTAGCTGCAGTAAGCATTATTCAGGTTTGCTAACCAGTTAGTTAACTGTGGCGGATAACTTATTAGCTAAGGCATTTAAAGCCAGCAAGCTAGCTAGCGTTAGTGATGCCACTTATCCAACTAATATTGAGTCTGTCTATGAGTAACTTAACGTAAGTTTTCCAAAGAGGCGCGACATTGGCTAGCTAACTAGCTAAGCTAGTTTGCTAGCTAAATAGTTTAGCTATTTATATTGATTTAAAGTGAAGTAGGAGCATTATTGTTCAAAACGCTGGTAATTTGTTCCAATTTTGGGCTTAATGTTACTTTGCAGTGCTAGAGTATTTGTAAAACCGAAGCCATTTTCGAGCATGAAAATCAGTAAGCTAACTAACACGTAACCGAGTTAGCTTCGCCAGCTCAAGACAAGAATGCTTTAACGAAGTAGATGTTTCGAATAGTAAACTAAGTGGATTTAAAGGCTGTAGACTTTAATTAATGCCTTACTGCTTCTGCCGTACAGGGCGAAAATGTCAGCTAAAACGAAAACTGAGTGTCGGCATTTAGCCGAGAAACATTACCTGGCAGAAACAGCAACTATGAAACTTTAATCCGGGTGTCCGCTTCATTCAGCGGAGAAAGTCAGTTTAACTGTTAGGTTGTCATTTTTTCCAGTAATCGCTATAACTGTTACTGTGTAACTATTAAATGTAAAATTTAGCATAAGTTTATATGGGGTTATTTTGGGATGCATTTCGTGTCCGCAGAGAAGACGCCGATTGGCGGAGTACTCTGTTGTGGCCAAATCCTATTGGCTGCCAACCCGGAACTTGCTTGCTCTTTGCAGCGTGAAATAAAGTCAGCATGGGCCTTGCTGCCAATGCAGTACAGTTTTAAAGGCTCATTCGTTTGGGGCATACTGTAGAATACATATTTCATTTGGTTAGTTAAAACGTATGATGTGAAATATGTGGATTCACAACATACCTTTTTTTTTTTTTTTTGCTGTGTATCTGTATACATGTATACTGGCTTTTCAACTCAGCCATTAAGGATGGACAAGTGCTGGCTAGAACACCAGAAACGCTGACCTGTTGGACATGCTTGCTTTCTTGTGTTATCGCTGACACCTGTCGAACCACTCCCTGCCCATCTGTCCTGTACACAGCATCACTTTTACGCTTGCTGCTTGAGGTCTTTGCAGAAAAATAACGAAACAGCGAGTAGAATGATTAAATTGCATTATAAGTAGTGATAATACTGCGAGAGACTAGGACCATAAAGCTTCTGAGAGAAATGTTGATCTAAGATTTGTCCCTGTTAGCAAGGTCATTGTAAATAAGAGACAAATCTAATTCTGAATCGGTTCCCCTACTTTGCGATGCTATATATACACAGAAGTGAACTTTTGCCCTTGGGACAGATGATCACAGAGGTGTTACTTTTGCATTGGACTGAGAGGACACCACCCATATCACTACCTGCAGTCTTTTGTTAAAACTTTTTGGCCTGCATAATTCACAGAGCTTTTTTCGTCCCATAGTCACCCTCGTACTGAACAATACATAGATAAATCAATGATGAGTTTGTTTACTGACATGCTTTGTGTTGTTTCGAGTCTTGAAGCTGAAGTTGGCTTGTTATTCGCTTGCTGTTTGTTTCTCAAGTCATTTTACTCCTATGTGAGTCCATACATTTGTGTCTCCAACCATCAGAGACTGCTTGTTACACATTCATGGGTTGGTACAAGCTGCTCCACAGCAGCCTCGTCTGATGCAGCTGAATGAGTTGGCGGTACAAGGGCAAGTATTCTGGTGTTTGTGATGGGCCAAGGCTAACTTTAAAAAATGGGCAATTCCTTTGCATCCACTGCCTCAAAAACAAACTGGACTAGTTCAGATGCAAGACAATGCAACAACATTTTCATTTTTACTTGAAGCTGTGACTGAAATTCAGCCTTTTGACTAAACAGGCTGAGGTTAGTATGGTGTGCACTGCTTGAATGTACCGTTGCTTATGTGTAGCATACAGGTATAACAGTGATGAAAACTGAGGAAGGATTTCAAACAGTGTACTGGATGAACTCATTAACCACCCTTATTATGCTTTTCCCTTATGTTTGTGTGGACAGTGGCAGTTTGAGATGGAGGTTTGTTGCCCTTCTTGTTGTGTGAATATCTTGAGGTGACTGATTGTGGAAGTGTGCCATGTTATACGGATTGTGGGTTAGGCCATGGATCAGCTCATATGTAGTTGTTATGTTTTGGTGACAGTAGGAGGGTTGAGCGCACTGTGAGATTAGCTGATGAATTTAAGCAGTGCTGTTCACTGCCTGCCAACACTATGGCTGGGCTGGCCATATGGCTTGCAGACTGTTTGTGTGTTAGAATCTGTTTTTTTCTGATGGTTTAGATCTTTTTTGGTAGGCCTTTGCTTACAGGGTTAGCCGGCTCACTCCCAGCTTAGAAACGCTTTGAGGCACTTGGCCTTGTTTCACATTGGTCATAGATAAATACATAATACCCAAATATCACATCCATATGTGCTCATGAGCATATTTTTCCAAAGTCATGGGAATTAATGTTGTCACCTCTTTGCTGCTGCAATAGCCTCCACCTGTTTGGGAAGGTTTTCCACTAGGTTTTGGAATATATGAATTCACTTCAGTTTAGCCACAAGAGCATTACTGATGTCAGGCACTGATGTTGGACAGTACAGCCTTGTTTGCACTTGGTGTTCCTGTTCATCCTAAAACTGCTGAATGAGGCTGAGGTCAGTGCTCTGTGCAAGCCAGTCAAGTTCTTTCACACCAGATTCCACACTCCATTTCTTAATGGACTTTGTTAATAGTGGCCTGGTCATGCTGAAACAGGAAAGGGCCTTATGCCAACCGTGGCCAAAGTTGTTATTTTATTTTTTGCTGGAACTAAATGGGACCAGCCTAAACCATGAAAAGCAGCCCCAGATCATTATTCCGCCTCTACCAAACTATCAAGTTTGCACTATTCATTTGTGCAGGTAGCATTGTCCAGCATCTACTAAACCCATGTTTGTCCGTCAGACTACAAGATGAAGTGTGATCGATCTCTCCTGTTTCAACTGCTTGAGTCTTGGCATTGCAAATAGTGATCTTAGGCCTCCTAGATGACTCTGCTTCAAAACAGAACTTACAGTTGTCAGCTATAGCAGGGCTTACTGACTTGACAGAAAGGTTGCATCTGTATGATGCATCCATGTCGAAAGTCTTTGAGATTCATTACAACCCATTCTAATCCAAGTGTTTGTCAGTGGAGGTGGTATGGTTGTATGCTAATTGTATGCACCAGTTAGTAGTAGATGTGGCTGAAATAAACAAATCTGCAAATTTTAAATGGTGTCCACATACTTTGGACCATGTTGTATATGTTGACTTATAATGAACTGCTATGCTATACTTGCTAATTAATTGATTTACCTTAATGATTAGGATTTGTAGTGTGACATTTAGTTTGGTATTTAAGTGGAGATTCAGCCACCCAGCCAGACAGACAGTCTGTTTAATGCCAAACATGCAGACTTTCCTTAAGCAAATTTGGACCTGTCCTTAAGCAAACTATCTTGTTTAAAAAAGTACCTGTGTCATCCATTGCAAACATCCTCACATGATATGCCTGCATTAGAATTCCAGGTAAATCAAACCAAAGTTTTATTTAAATGAGGAGCTCAATTGATGCAAAACTTCACTGTATCCAAAAACTAGGAAACCACCTGTTATACTAAGAAAGTGAATGTGATCTTATAGGTGACCACTGTGTTGAAAAAACTGACCATTAATTGTGAGTTTAGCTGTTTTATTGATTTTATTTATTTATTTAAAAATAAACTCTTATGGTAGTAAAAGTAAGGGAGAGCTCAGTGGTTATTAAGTTGTTTAATACTTTATATAAGTGGTCAGCAAATTTAATTAGGTACAAGAAAGACAAATGAACACAAACGGGTAACACACAAGCTGTGAGACGGCTTAACTTTTCTTTCATGCATCAGTAATTTGCATGAGAAGACATACAATTCATGGGTCACAGTGGTAGATTTGCATGTGGTGTACCTGCGCCTGACATACACACATGGACTTCTTTGTGGTACTGATCCTCTAATAATAGTAGGTCATTGATTGAGGTGATGGAAACCGCCACTAAGGAGCGTGGTTTGAGGCCTAAAAAAAGAAAGCCAGTCATTTAAGTGAGTTACAACGTGTGCATGTCCTTATTGGCAGCAGTAAAATCATTTTATCAATTTTGCCATGTACTTTGTTTTCTAACACCATATAAAAGATACAGAAGGTGTTCTTCATTGTTGAATGCACTGTTTCTTTTTCCAAGTGAGCATATTAAAACTGCACTTTAAGTCAGAATGCATATTTGTACTTATTTAACCAGAGTAATGATTGAAAGTGGCCTGTACTAGTGACTAAGTGTTCATTTTTTTCCAGTGTATACATGTGATATTTTTTTGTTCAGAATGGTAATTTTGTAGTTCATAGGGCTGATCAGCATGTAAATATTTATCGTTATTGTGATAAAGTACAACACAGTATGCTTTTCTGAGAATACTGCCAATATTGTCAGTACTTAAAAATGCATTTTTGATTAAACAGACAGCATACTTAGTCCTATTTAATTGCATTTAGTCTGCAAAATGTTTTAATTACAAATTATGAGTGAACAAAAATAACATCACAAAATGATACATGCTGCACATCACAGTATTTAGTTTTGATTTTTTTTTACAAATATTTTGTTTGATAATTTAGAATAAATTAAATGCACCAGTTATTAGAAATCACTCAGCCCCCCCCAAAAGTGTCCATATTGACCCAGTATTTATTCTACTGAGCTTTAAAATGAGCCATTTTTAACTTAACATAAGTATCTAAATGTTTTACATACTGTGCTGCAATACATCCAGTTAAACAGGCCTAATTGTGCTCTCTTTTGTAGCGAAACATGCAGTTGTTTAGTGCTCTTTAAATAATGGCAATATCCACAGTGTGCAAAGAAAAGCATATTTTGCTTTATCAGCATATTGATAAAATATCTTATCTACAAATACAGCAAAGACAACCATGTTATGGAATACAGTCTGACTCTCATCCCACAATGCACGTTTTGATGTCGCTGCTGTATGACGCACAAGCCCGCTTGTGATTTAATTTAGTATATATGATGTTGCATAGAACAGCCAGTGCATTTTTTGGTATTATGATATGTATAATATCCAACCTAAGAAATCAAATTTTTCATCTTTACATTTACCTTTTTGCTGAAAACCCTTTGTGAGTCTTTTAGCATCAAACAAGAATGGCCAGCAACTTGTATTATCATGATCCAGCCTAAGTAGATGTTTAATTTTGTACACTCTAAGATTGTCACAAAAGCAGGCATGCTGCAGTAGAACATTATAATTATAAGGCTAGGAAAGATGTCATTTCCTGTGTTTTGTCTGTGCTTGCCAGGTAACCGGACTGTACACTCCAGTGCAGGGAGAGATTACCAGTCTGGATGCAGGAAACATTGATGACATACTTAGTAAGTTTGCTTCCTAAGTGTGGAGTGTTCAGCTAGTTATGAGTGGTAAACATAACTTTAGAACTTGCTAGAACATGCTATAGCACTTTGAACAGCACATTAAAATGAATATATCCGGGTATTTTGTCAACTTATTTAGTTTTCAGTCATGTACTCAAGAACATATTAAAACTTGTAAACACCTTGTTTTGAACAGAACAGGTTTCTTATATAGGAGATGTTTCATGTACTTCATGTACACACTTATGCCTGGTATTTAATAATGGGTTTAAAATGTGGCTCAAACAGTCATATTTCAGAACCAGAACAGCCCGTTTTATAATTGATATTTGATGAGTCATGTTTTTAATTTTAGGCTTACCAGATAACTATTAATCACTGACTAGAATTTGCCAAAATTCACATCTCTGATTTGGTATGATTGAGAATTGTATTTAAAAATATACTGGTATTATGCAAATATGACAGCAGCCAATGTTCCACTGTTTTTCTATTTAAAAATATACTGAGAATTTTATTTTGGGCAGAAATTAATGTGTACTTTTTTTTATTATTAAATTTTTTGTTTTAAATCTTTTATCCTTTTGAAATGATCAAAGAAATTTTGAATTGATGCAATTTTACAGCTTCATTGTGTGTGCATGTCATTCATGCAGTTGTTGGACGTAAAAAATCAGCAAGTTGTTTTCGGCACGCTGTCGTTACTGCAGTTTAACTCAAATTAAACTTGTTCTTCCACAGATAATGCCGGGGTGGCTTTAGTCAACTTTTATGCAGACTGGTGAGTTCATCCCTAAGTTACTTCAGTTTGTGTGTCTGACCGTGCACTTTTTTTCTATATTTCTCAGGCTCAGATATAACTAGATATAACCCAAACAATTCCAGTTTTAGAAGAAATTAAGGTTTTATATATGAATTACAATTGAAGGTAGGTTTCAGCTTAAGTTTAAAGCAATAGTTTGGCCAAAAGTGCAGTTTGACCAGTAAAGAAAATATATTACAGATTATCTTTCTCTAATAATGGACTAAAGTACATGGCATGGCTAAAAAGAAATAGGAGTAGCCACGGAATTTAGAATTTTGTCTGTCCCTTTGTCTGTTAAAAAAAAAAGCACACATACACAAGCAAGTCTGCTTAAGATTACTGAACAACTCAGTGGGTGCTAATTGGTAGCCATGAGCTTTTCTTATTTGTTCACATTAGCCTTATAGTTCTGGCACAAAACTAATGAAATCATGTCTTGGCTGATCCACTACATTTAGGGTAAGGTGAAATTTGTGTATCGCTTTAAAGGTACTGTTTTCGTTAGGGTTAATCTTTGGGTCAGGGTTAGGTTTATTAAGACCCTGACAAGTATAGTAATACAATATGTTTCTGGGTGTAGATAATTGCTTCTTACGCTGTGCTTATGAGCATATATGTGTATTTCTTTTTTGTCCAAAGCTTTGATGGTCTAATGTGTGTGCGTGTGTGTGTTTAGGTGTCGGTTCAGTCAGATGCTGCACCCTATCTTTGAAGAAGCTTCTAATGTGGTGAGGGAGGAGTTTCCAGAGGCAACACAGGTGGTGTTTGCCCGGGTGGACTGCGACCAACATAGTGAGCATACACACACACACACACACACACACACACACACACACACACCAGCTTAGCCTTTCATATAAATTAAACAGAATTATTGATGACCTGTAAAGTGTTTGATGGTTTAATGACAAAACTGCATCTTCTGTGAAGTAAAGTCAGCTCAAAGATACCCTACTGTGTGTGTGTGTGTGTGTGTGTGTGTGTGTGTGTGTGTGTGGGAGTGAGTGAGAGAGAGAGTGCGCATGCGCGCACTAGATTCCACCCGATGAGCTTTGTAGTATTTAACCCCCAGTATGGGCTTTGCTTTCATGTTTTTTCCCCTCTTCTTTCTCTTGCCCCCCCTCCCTCCTCCCCTATTTCTCATTTTCTCTTTTCTTTTTCTCTCATACAGTGCATTCAGCCATCCTCAAAGATCCAACAGCAATTCTACCCTTTCTCTGAAATTTCTTATATATAAACAACTGAACAAAGATAAACACCTCCTCTATAAATTGTCATATAAATCATGTGTCCTTGTTTAGCCACACAAAGCAAACATGGGTAGAAGACCATTTTATTGTCCCTTTATTTTTCTTCTTACCAATTCCCAGTGTAGGTCACTACCTTTGTGTTTGTCACAAATCAACAGAAACAGTATAGCAAATGAGGTGATTTTGTCTCTTCGTCCAGTGCATGAGTCTCCTTTCAACCAAGCGGGCTTGAGCACGTGTGAAAACTGTGTGTTGGGACAAAGTTTTCAGTGTACAAGTGCTACAGAAGTTAAGTGTAATGTGCAAATGTTTCCTATCTAGCTGATATAGCACAGCGCTACAGGATAAGCAAGTACCCCACTCTGAAGCTCTTTAGAAATGGGATGATGATGAAAAGGGAGTACAGAGGACAGAGATCAGTGACTGCCATTGCTGACTTCATCCGCCAGCAGCAAGTGGACCCTATCTCAGAGATCCAGAACTTGGAGGAGTTCAGCAAAATAGATGTGAGTTGACACCACTCACACACACGTGCTCCAAGCTGCCTATTCCAGCTCAGATAGAATTGAACTCCTAATAAAAAGTGAACACCAGTAGCTGATTTTCACTGCATAAATCCAACACCTATTTTTCCGATTTCCCTCTAACCCCTCCTCTCTCTCCCATACTCAGAGAACAAGACGAACCATTATAGGCTACTTTGAACAGAAGAATTCAGACAATTACCATACTTATGAAAAAGTGGCCAACATCCTGAGAGATGACTGTGTTTTCATGGCAGCATTTGGGTAAGAGGGTGCAGATATAATTTTTTTTCTTGATGAAAGCTATAAGATGGTTAGGGTTGCGCGGTTTGCATGCTGTACCATATTGCCATTATGTTGGTACAAATTGAGCTACAATCAGAATATCCTCTAATTTACTAGGAACAGATGCTAGAACAGCACTTCTGTTCTGAAACACTTTGTGAATGTGGACCCAGTAGTGCATCATTTAATAATAAAAAAAGAGTTAAAAGCTATATACATTTATATTAAAATGTTTGAGCACAGCTGGTCAAATGTACATTTTTGTTTATTGTCTAAGTAAAAGTAAGTACGCATCCCTAACAAGGAACACGTGTCTGCACATTTTAATGCACAGTTACCATTTAATTTCTGATTTTAATGTATCAAGAAAAAATAAACATAAAATTTGGCATGTGCAAAAGTTATGGCTTGTGTTTTACATTTTAATTGTTATGATGAGTGCATTTACATGCACTTAAAAATCGGATTGGATTTTTGCTTTGCAAACAGCCAGTAAACTCACAGAAAACGACATGACATAAGTGCAATTTCAAAGCTCAATCATCATGGTGCTGATTTATCTGAAACTGTGAACATTCATCATGTAGAACATGAAGAATATTTAAATCCTCCATTTCGTCAAGCATGTAGTTTCAGCATTACTCCAAAGGTGTTTTGTACCTAACTAAGAAATCGGAGTATGCTATTTACATGAGCAATCAAACTATCAGATAATTGCAGAAATCCGCTCATGGTCGGAGTATTGAGTTGGGTTTTTTTTTTTTTTTTTTTTTTTTTTTTTTTTCAAGCAACAAAACTTGTAATTTCACAGGTGTCATTCAAACTTTGTTCATCAGACTGTGCTTTTCGCTGTAAGATAAGGCATTTTAAATTCTCCTAGTGCTCTATCATCATGCAAATTTTCTAACAAAACATTGTTCTTCTTTTTTTTCACTTTTTTTCTTTTCATTTATTTAATAAAATAATTGTGACTGCTCTAGATGTGATTTAGTAGAATATTTATTCGCTTTTTTTGTTCGTTCTTTCTCTTTCAGTGAGGTATCTAAGCCTGAGAGGTTCAGTGGTGATAATGTTATCTATAAGCCAATAGGAGAGAGTGTTCCTGACATGGTCTACCTGGGTTCACTAACAAATTTTGACCTCATTTACGCCTGGGCACAGGACAAGTGTGTACCCCTTGTCCGAGAGATCACCTTTGAGAATGGAGAGGTAAAATCCTTTCTCTATCCGTCTGTATCTTTGGTCACACTTGTTAACGTATATTTTTAGGTTTTAGTTTGTACAGTACATAATTTTTTTTCTGTTCTTTCTCATGTTAAACATTTCATGCGTGTTAGCTGTCCAGCTGTACAGTGATTTATTAGCATGAGAAAAGCCCCTTTTTCTTTAGTGTACTTTTCCCACAGTCTCGCTGTGTGTTTCTGTGTGTGTGCCATTAGTGGGTTGTGGTAGGGATGTACGTCTCTGATCTCAACCATATGACTTCAGTGCAATAGTCTATCAGAGATTTCCTGATGCCATCATCAGTCGGCACAAGCCTGCAGTTGAATCTTCAGATTCATACATCACAGTGTGATTTTTACACTCTAATAGGTGACTTTCTTCAGATTTAGCACATTTTCTTAGATCCAGCATACAGCTTTAAGCTTCTTCTTGATGTCACTTAGCAACTGCATGGGGAGACACACTTCCATACAACCCACCGATCAACTCAATTCACATACCTCTTTAAAAAGTCTACAAAATATATTTAAACTTATTAGTAAACTGAGTTTTGTGTGTGTGTTTGCAGGAGCTGACAGAAGAGGGCATTCCATTCCTAATTCTGTTCCATCAGAAGGATGACACGGACAGTCTGGAGAAGTTCCAACACGAGGTTGCTCGCCAGCTGATCAGTGAGAAGGGTGTGTACACACAGTGGTCAAACAGCAGGCTTGGAGAGGAGGGCACACACAGGGGTCACAGGTTCAAGAGTCAAACCATGAGCATGGAGAGAGGGGTATAAATGCACAGGGCTCAGACAGCAGGAAGAGGCTATAAGGGAAAAAAAAAGTTTATTTATAATTTGGCGTTAGAACAGTTAACACTTTTAGGCTGATGCAAAAAAATTCTGCCATATTATGTACTATTTATCGTTAATAACAGTTTCTTAATGCTGTTCTTGGGTTTATTTGATGCACTATATTTCCAGAAGTATTCAGTAACCCATCCACATCATTGAATTCAGGTGTTATAATCACTTCCTTGGCCACAGGTGTATAAAACCAAGCACCTAGGCATGCAGACTGCTTCTACAAACATTTGTGAAAGAATGGGTTGCTCTCAGGAGCTCAATTGCAGCGAATGAATGAAATGCAAATGAATTCCAGTGTGGTACAGTGATAGGATGCCACTTGTGCAACAGAACCAGTGATGAAATTTCAGTTTAGTTCAGATTAGTTCAAGAAGTGTAGAGAGCTTCATGGAATGGGTTTCCATGGCCAAGCAGCTGCATCCAAGCCTTACATCACCAAGCGCAATGCAAAACTTCGAATGCATCAGTGTCTGACCTCACAAATGCGCTTCTGGAAGAATGGTGAAAAATTCCCATAAACAAACTCCTAAACCTTGTTGAAAGCCGTCCCAGAAGAGTTGAAGCTGTTATAGCTGCAAAGGGTGGGCCAACATCATATTCAACCTCATGGATTAAGAATGGTACGTCACTCAAATTCATATGCGTGTGAAGGCAGACGAGCGAATACTTTTGGAAATATAGTGTATGTAAAGAATGTGTTGTAACAAAGCTGAAAATTCAGATTTTTTTGTTCAGTTCTGTACTAAATTACCATGATTTGGAACTAGGGCTTGAAGTTAAGGTGATATGAGCTTTGATAATAAACACATTAGTAAGGACTGCAATGACTGACTGGATCAAATTAGCTCACGCAGCGCCAAAGTGACGTCATTAGATTAGGGAACGTAATATTAGAAACCCAACAAGAGCTTCATTGTGCTGGGCTTAAACCATGTTTTCCTGCGTAGAGAGCTAGTAAGTTCACCATTCTGCTAACAGTGAATTACAAAACACAAACCTATACATATGGATCTTCCTGCAGAATTAGTTGAGTTGAAAACCCATTTCAGAGTCTAACTGACTGTGGCTGGGCAT
Source organism: Pygocentrus nattereri (assembly GCF_015220715.1). Taxonomy (NCBI): domain Eukaryota; kingdom Metazoa; phylum Chordata; class Actinopteri; order Characiformes; family Serrasalmidae; genus Pygocentrus; species Pygocentrus nattereri. The sequence continues at coordinate 14,241,741 of NC_051234.1, read as the reverse complement.
GCACAACACAACTTTTACAATATTAACAGATTTCTAAAACAGAGAGCATAAGCGTAATGCCAGTTTGGCTCAGAATTTCTTGTCTTTTTGTTGTGAGGGCGCTCACACTAGACCACAAGGCAAAGAGAGAGTATAACACACTAAGTTTGGGCTACAAATAAGAACTCAAACTCTCACACGTGCTCAGAAATCACACCACAAACAAACCTAAACTTACGGGATCGGACATGTTTGTGCTTTTATGCGCAGCAAACTGCAAACTGGGGATTAATATGGGGCTGACAAACATTGATACAGTGAGCGCTGGAGGAATATTTCACTACATACTGGCTTGACGCTTGGATCCATACATTACAAATACAATAACAGCTCTCCTCTATCCACGACGTTCAGGCATTGCTCACATGCATCATGGCTGTTCACATTGTCTTTTAAATGTGACCTATATGTGACATTAGGCTGAACAGATCAGCTCCTAAACTGACCCGCATGTGCTAAAGAGCCTTGCTTCGTGTTACTTTACGTGGCCCGCTCATCAAGAGATAAACAATCATGACGACAAATGAACGACAGTCACTCCCAGAGGTTTCAGTTTGATCTTCACCAGCATCACAGGAGTGATCATGAAATTCTGATGGCTGACAGCTCGGCTCATCACCCAGGATGTGTTCAGGCTCACCGTAGAAAGGAAACATTATTCGTCCATGGTCACTTTTTTGGTTCGCATTCTCAGATTCTTTAAACACTGCTTTCACACTTTTAACTGTTATTTGATGCTGCAGCCTCGCTCTTCTATCGCCATGTTCAGCCATTTCTTTCAAAATCTCTTCGAATACAGAGTGGTTTGTACTGACGTAAAGTCGCATAAATTCCGATCTAGGTGTTCAGACAGTCTCTCATTGCCGCAGATCAGATGAGTATTGGTTTCGGTATCACATTTGAAAGCATCTCGAATTGGAATTGAAAATGTCAGCATTTTTTGCTGTTCACACTGACACACAGATGACACATCTTTGTTACATATGAAGAAAAAGAACAGATTTGGGTCACTTTTACCTGCTGTAGCCTAAAAGACTTTCAGTTTTTGCTTTAGATTGTTACTCATCTGTAAATAGACAGCATTATTTTGTCTATATGTTTTTAACAATGTGTTTTCTCGGTCTCTCTCAGGCTCTATAAATTTCTTGCATGCTGATTGCGATAAGTTCCGGCATCCTCTGTTGCACATCCAGAAGACTCCTGCCGACTGCCCTGTCATTGCCATTGATAGTTTCCGCCACATGTATGTCTTCCCAGATTTCGCCGACCTCTCGTAAGTATCCAAATATTTTAATTAAACTTGTGTATGCTTATGCAGAGTCATTTAGAGAATAATTACAGCCACCCTTCACTTCCCCGTGTGTGTGTGTGTGTGTGTGTGTGTGTGTGTGTGTGTGTGTGTGCTTATATATAAAACGTGTATATAAGCATGTCTGCATGTGCAAATCCATGTCATTACTGCAGAAGTATATTAATTCTCTTGTAGCAAAACTTGTATCTCTGATATGGAAACTTTAATGTATGTCAGTGTAATGAGATTTTAGTTTGATGTGGCCAGTATGAAAACATGGCACTTTCAGAACTTTTCACAAAACATGTCAGAAAAAAATAACATCTGATCAATTGGAAAGATCAAGTAATGCCACCTTTATAAAATACTAAAGTCTTATGTATTTAACGATTTATATTCACACTGTGCTGTACTAAATCTAGTTAAACAGGACTAATTATACTCTTTTTGCAGTTAAACATGCAGTTGGGAAGTATGTATAAGTCCTAATGAAATACACAATATTCTCAGAAAAGCTTATTGTGACATAATTTGTCAAAGTAACATTAAATATTGTCATACTACCTAAGTAATTTTGGAAATTTTTTCTATTGGTTTATTCGTAATGACATGTAAAGAGCAACTGACATTTTCAAATGGTAAATCTGACTATATGTAAGATATTTTGGCTATTTGTGCCATTTACGTTATCTTTATACTCTAAAGGCAGTGCTCCTCCAGAAAGCATCATAATTCAGCAGACGCCGTGTTTCATTAACCAATTGCTGTGTTATGTATTCCATTATCCAATCACAGTGTTATCAGCCCACCTCTTTCCAGTCTTTGATGTTTGATTGGCCTGGAGTTTGAGTTACCATGGCGTCTGCGGCAAGACAGACAATGTCATTATCTCGTTAGAGACGCGTGGTTCTTGAGACTGCCCAGATTTCCCCAGCTCTTACCCGATCACTTATCTAATCAATAAAGCCGCTCATCAAGTTTACTTTTATTTTGGTCTGTTTGCTCATCTAAACAACTGGCTTTCAGACAAAGACATGATTGTGCTTGTTTCTGTGTCCATGTGTTTTTCAGGGTTCCTGGAAAACTGAGGCAGTTTGTGTTGGACCTTCACTCTGGAAAGTTGCATAGAGAATTCCACCATGGTCCCGACCCCACAGATAGCACCCCAGGACAGGTCAGAAATAAACCAGGCTTGGATGGGTTAACTGAAGGGTAGAGGTGGCACAATACCAACCAGTTTAAACTGCTCAAACAGTCTGAAAGCCCATAGGACAAAATACACAGCTAACATCACAACACATAGTATAAGTGGGGGCTGGAGTTTAGGCTACATTTGTTACAGGATTGGATCTGATTTGCTCTTTTTGCCTTGATACCTGGTGTTGTTGGGCTGATATCTGCAGAAAATTCTGGCTTGGATATTGGCCTGATGAGGAAACAGTGCCATCTCTCTACCAATAGGGGTTGACCTGAGGGTCTGATGTGTATTGTGTTATGCTTAAGGTCTTTCTACATGTTATTGTTACACATTTTGTTGTTATAAATTTCATTTTTGATTAACCTTTAGAAGTCTAGAATTGTTCTCTCTTTGCTGTTCTACTAAATTGTCACTGTCAGTACAAAACCTCCAATTTGCCATTTCTGATGGCCCATTCATCATGACATATTAACACAATGTGAAGACCAGCTGTTATTTTTAAATTATCTGTTAAAAGAAATGAATTACAGATAAACATGAAGATTTTGCAGTTACGTTTTTACACAGCTACTTGGCAAAGAAGCATATTAGCATTCTGTATCAACATTACATAGTCTACAGTTTCATGTCATTTTACAACATTGTTTTGATGTCAGGAAATGACAAAAACATGCCATAGGATTTGTTTTGTCTGCAAAAAAAGACAACACAGCAACAATTTCCATCAAATTCAAACTAAATACCTCTTCTACTCACAAACATGCGATATAGACTGAAATTTTACAATCTGCACAATTTCATAGAAATTGATAGTCATTAGCTATGAGTAAGACATATTGAAAAAATTACAACATGCTTTTATCACAAGCGATAACCAACTTCTAAGGGTTACTAATTACAAAATGGACTGACCTTTCATGCATTAAAGCATAAACACATGTGGGTTTTTCTTTCAGTGACTGTATTAGATAGCTGCCTCATTTGAACCGTCATCAAAGGGTTATAGTCACTATCTATAGTACCTGCACCCCTTTAGATGATATTTTGCAGTCATTTGCATCTTCTTTGGTCTGATCAAAGAAAGCTATTTGGCGAGACCAGACGTCAAACTGAAGCTCAGCACATCATTCTGTCAAAAGCTCTGGAAAAAGCACCCGGGCCTAATGGAATGGACTTCATTTAATTAGGACTAATATGTAAATAAAATGCCAGTGCTGAATCCACTGACATCTGTGCAATTGCATACACTTAGAATGGAGAGTCCTCAAAACACCAACTTGGAGGACTATTGAGACTTGGGTTGATTTGAGCATGGTCAGGTTCTGTAAGTATTGAATCTATAGTTGTGACTGAAATCAGGTGTGTATTTGGTTCTAGATTGGACATATAGCCAATATCTGGCCATGTGACTGGGCCTGTGTGACTGTGATGCCTACTGCCGAGTGAAGCTCACTACAGTCATCACCCCTGGCGTTGTGATATGAAATGAAATATAAACAGAGTAGTTCTGGAGTAGCAAAACTTTTCTTTTGTCACTTCAGCTTTGCACACGAGTGGGAGGGACAGTAATTTAAGCACATTATATCGGCTGGTAACATTTTAATTACTCAAATTTGATAAAACCAAACATTCATCATCATTAATCATGCTTGGCATCAGTTTACTACTTCACTAATAGCTCTTTGTTAGTGAGCTTCAAAAAACTAAGCTGTAATGTTAGCTTGACATCTGTTGATCAAAAAAAAACAAAAAACTGACTGCCTTTCTGTGTATAAGTTTTAGCCACGTTATCTATTGGAGCTTTCCGTGATCTCAGTGTAGCTTTAATTTAACATAGTAAAGACAAAAGACAAAACGCTGAGTGGAGCGCTGTGATGCATTGAGAAACAGACCAAGTCATTGAGGATCGGCATTGGTGTATCTTCATTGAAAACAATTGTTTCAAGTGTTTGGAAGTTGCACAATGGACTTAAGCATGATTGTAGCGATCAATTCCGGTTTTTACCTAGTCAATCGACTTGACGCTCTTAGAAATCCTCTAAATGGTGTAAATGTGTCATTTTAGCTGAGTCAAATTCACTGTGATGATTGGGCTGTTTAGGTCTGTAGCCTGCTTGCTAAGCTAATGTCCATTCAGCTGTAAGCTGCAGTACCAAACAGCAAAAACGGGTTTAATTTCACTTTTTCTGTCCCATTCAGTACCAGCTGCTCAACTTGTGTCTGTGCTTTAGATAGCCAGAGTCGGTGTTCTGTGGTTCTTGTCATGCTCGCCATCTAATAACTCATGCTTACCAGTGCCACTCTCAAAGTTTGCAGTGCATTTTATTGAACATGCATGTGCACGTGTTTGGTGTCAGGGCTAAGATGTGTTTACACAGACACAAACATGAATCATTAATCAAGGATACCAACCCTAACCCCAACTAATGACAGGATGGAAAACCAAATGAAAGCTTATTTGTTGCCGTTATCAATTAACATGCTAGTTGAACATTTTATTTTGCTGCATACACAACTTCGGGCAGATCTACCAGGCTCGAAACAATTGCCCACAAGCCAGAAAGCTGTTAATTAGAAGTATCATGGTCTAACCATTTGGTAGAAGCATGCTATACCTCTCTGCAGTGTATGTGTGAATGGCCAAAGCGTGCAAAGCAGTAACACGTGTGAAAGTCTTAACATGCAGCGAGGTGAATAAGCAACAGCGACTAAACCATTGTAATCAATTAAGTTGTGTAATTACAGCAGGAGTTGAAGTCTCAAGCTATTAGTTGACAGGTCTGTAATTTATTTACGAGAATGGGGGCTACAAAGGAGAATAAGATGAGTAAATGAATTTAAGAAGTAAAAAAAAGTACAAATAATAAATGGCTAAAAAGAGAAGGAGGGTCAACACATTATCCTGGTATTACTGGGGCAAAAACAGAAGGAAACAAAAGTCAGCAGTGGTCAAAGGCCTGCCATACTGCCATACACATGCTGGTGAGGACTCATTGTCTTCTACATGAGGTATTATCAGTGGTCAATGTGCCAACATGTTAGTTGTCAGTTAGTCGTCAGAGAAATACGTTTTCATGGTTTACATAAATTATATAAATAAACATTTAAAAGCTCCATATAATAATCCACATTTGTGGTGACTACTCATTACTACCATTTTGGTCATGATTCATTCTGTCATCTCAACCCAACTCATATTGCAATACTAAATGTACTATTGTTAGGACATAATGTAAAGCTTGTAAGAGTAGTGTAGCCTTTGTAAGTGTCCAACTACCTTCAAGCAATTGATGTTTTGTGCATATGTTGTTAATGTTTCAGCAGGAGGAGAACAAAGAGGCGGCCAGTAGTCCTCCAGAAAGTTCTTTCCAGAAGCTGGCCCCCAGCGAGACACGTTATACCATCCTCAGGGACAGGGACGAACTGTGACCTCCAACTAACAACTGCAATGCTACCGTATCATCACTCAGCCCAAAACCCATGCGGTCAGCACTGCTGCTGCGTCACCTCTATTTTCATAACTTTTATTTTGGATAAAAAAAAAAGCGAGAAAAGGAGAATATCTGAAGGTTTTTTTTTTTTTTTGGTGGGATGGGGAAAGAAAGAGGAATATTGTTTTTACTTTTACTTTTGGAGCTTGTAAATATGTATGTGCTCTGTGGGTCAGTCTCGTCTAAATTAAATATGGATTTTTTTTTTTTTTTTTTTTTTTTTTTTTTTTTTGTCGACCCTTAGGTTTTTGTTTATACACTTTTTTTGTAGGAAGAGAAATACAGGAACATTGATGGTTCTCCCTGTTGGGGTCCACATGCTCAAACCAGTTTGGATCTCCTTTACGGACCTATGGAATCATGGGAAATTTAACTTCCAGATGACTCTGCAGTCAACCTGTGGTCCCCAACTTCAGTCCTCAGTAGTGTGTGAGGGTGTGTGAGGAGTGTGAGTGAGGGTGCGTGAGAGGGCCTTGGTATGTGTGTTTATTAGTCTGTATTCTTATTTACTGTGGGGTTCCAGACATCATTCGTTACGATCCAGACTTGGTAGTCTCATATCAACCCATTCCACAGTGATCAGTGGTTAGAGGGTGGGGTTTTCTCAGGGGTGGGGTTTAGAGGGACGGGTTATTTGTAAATTGGTCATCTCAGAAGGGGATTGGAAACCAAAAAAAAAAAGGTAAATTAAAGAAGATTTTACAAGATTTAAAGGTGTTGTGTTTTGTATAAAGGGTATTTATATATAGAAGACTTTCTTCTTGCTTAATGTCTTGAATGCATTTTTTTTAAAAAAACAAGCTATTTACAAATACACTCACTATTCAGTTTCAAAATCACTTATATTCTAAAAGTAATTTATTTTATATAGAATCATTTCAACAATACATATTTAAATATTGTAGTTTTCTTAAAAGGTGGATTACACAGTTTACACATGGACAGAGGTTTAATGAGTCAAGGGAGGCTTTGGGGATGTATTTGTGGACAAGATTTAGGTGACTATTGAATTCTAGTGTTTGTTAGCAATGTTAGCCTCATAGCTTCAGCAATAAAGTAAATAATTAAAATTTTTTAAGACAGTAGAAGTGGTCTGCAGTTATGTGGATAAAGGGTTTCATTCGGACAGCGTAGGTACACATGTATCTGCAACTTCATTGATTTTATATTATTAAAAACATTGAGTCTTTGGCACAGTAACATAGTTGTCATGGGCTAGCAAGCTTGGCAAGGTTTTATTTTTTTCTCCCCAAAAACAATTTAGGGTTAAGGTTAAACAACACAGAGTGAACCTAAGCATGGCAGGAAGTCGACTAGGAAACAATGACTTATGCTTTACCCAGCAGTTCTAGGTACATTGAGGAACATTTCTTTTATTTGGTGAGATTCATATCCGACGACCACTTTGAGGAAAGTGGAAATCACAAGAAGTGGGTGTTAAATGAATAGCCTTACGGATGTTTCTTGACATCATCCTGCCCACATCAGAAATCCATGACATCACAGCTTGTGATATCATACACACGCCACAGAGTGCTAGATGGTCTGCCACCTTTTCCATCAAGCGCGCGCATGTAAGTGTGAACATGGAAAGTGTGTGGTGTCTGGGACACAGACACGACTTGGTCCAATGTTTTGGCTGGGACTTTCCCCCTTCCAGAGACACACGTGTTATCTCATGCAGTCACTCGTCTGCACTCACACACACTGTCTCGTTGGGGTGCAGGGGAAGTCCTGCGCTTGTTAGGAGGAAGGCGTGGGAGCTGGCTTTTGTAGCTCAGTCCAGGCCTTGTGTGTCTATGGGGCTCTCCCCTAAATACCCCCCAAAAAACATGCCCCCAGGCTGGGATCATCTGCTGCTTTGCTTGTCAAAAAAAAAATATCTGTTGCTTTCAAAAAAGCATTTACTAAAAGGTATTAATTAATATTCCCAAGATAGAAATTTCACTGTTAGTTGCCTGTTCAGTTTTGTGGTTTTCACAGAAAGATTGTAAAATTTGTACAGCTTTTTAATGTTATTGCAAACTAACAAACAAAATGTGTTGATCAATAGTGAACCAAGGAAGAAATACAGTGAAACTAAACTGATGAGTATTATTCATGTATGAGGTTCACTTTAAAATATGAATGTTAGAAATATTTATTTAAGAGTTGTTGCAAATAACAACTGATATATAACCATTTTGATGTATAAACTGATGTGTGGAAAACATTCAGTACACTTCTAACAAACCACTGATTAAACTGCTATTCATATTCAGTCAGTGATATATCTAAGACTTCCAGAAAGCCTAAACTAACGTTTTCTTTCTTCACAAAATTGGTTCTGACTATTGGAAATGGATGCGATTGGTTGATTCATCTCTCACTTTGTAATAGGTTATTCAAACACACTTCTCTTTAGCTCCTGAAGTCCTAACCACTTAAGAAAGCTTACTTAGCTATATTTACCAACTTATTATTGATGCTCAGCATTTCAAGAATTTAACCTTTTTGTTTCCATTTTATGCTTAACAATTAAAGAAGAGTAGTACTGTAATACATACCAAGTTTAAAAACAAGCATAACTCTTTTGAATGAAAATGAAATAAAAATGACGGACATGCATTATTAGTTTGCAGAAATCATCAGGCCTTCTCTGAAAGTACAAAGTAAAAAGAAGGTTTTATATCTCAGACATACCATGCATTAGGATGATCATTAAACAAAAATCAAATCATGTTTAATGCAAGCTTGGGTTAAAAGCCATATTGAGAAACTCAACTGTTATTTTACTGTTATTTCATCTGTATAAAACAGCATATTGGAGTTAAAAATAAACAATGAATATGAGCTCAAAGGGCAGACAATCAACTTTAATTTGATGGTATTTATATCCAAATTGATGCTGAAGGAATTGCAACCATTTTCACCCACAGCCTCCTATTTGTAGTTGCTCAACAGTAAACATAAATAGTCATTTTTGATAATTCCCTGGTGATGCTCTATCTTCAGTTCCTGCTTGTTTGTTTACCTCCATTTTAGCCTTCAGCAAGTGAAATTAAGGTCAGCTGATTGAATTGGTCATTGCAGAACATTCCACTTCTTTGTCCTGGAAAAGGCTTGGGTTGCTTTTGCAGTATGCTTTGGGTCACTGTCCATCCAAGTGCTGTTTAATGAGAATTCATCCTGCTGCTTTTGTCAGCAGTCACCTCATCAATAAATACAGGGGCACCAGTTCCATTTGCAGCCATAGATGGTGAGGTGCTACGCTTTGGATGAAGTTTCATTCCTGTTCATTTGTTCATATGATGTTGTTCCAAATTCTAATCTGATCTTCCTGTTTTTGAGGTTTACCAGTAGTTTACATCTTGTGGTAAACCCTCTGTGTTTACACTGGCAAAGTCTTCTCTTGATTGCTGACTTCGGCACAGATACGCCTACTTCCTGGAAGGTGATCTTAATCTGGTCAACTACTGTAAAGGGTTTTTTCTTCACCAGGAAAATAATTCCACCACTGTTGTTTTCCATGGGCTTCTGGGCATTTTGGTTGTTTCTGAGGTCACGAGTGTGTTCTTTCTTTTTAAGAATGGACCAAGTAGTTGATTTGGCCACACCTGGTGTTTTTTTCTGTCTCTCTGATGGGTTTGTTTTGATGTTTTGGCTTAATGATGGCTTGCTTCACTGGCAGTGACAGCTCTTTGGACTTCATATTGGGAGTTAACAACAACAGATTCCAAATGCAAATACCTCACTTGACATCAGCTCTTATCTGCTTACTTGAAAGAGAAATAAGAGAATGACACACCTCACAATGGAACAGCTGAGCAATTGTTTAATTACATTTGAGCCCCTACAAATGGGGGGTTATGTATGAAAATGGTTGTAATTCCTACACTGTTCACCTGATTTCAACGTGCATACCCTAAAATTAAAGCTGAAATTCTGCACTTTTTGCTGTGGCAGAAAGCAATATACAGTATCTGACAAAAGTGAGTACACCCCTCACATTTCTGTAAATATTGTATTATATCTTTTCATGGGACATCCATCCATCCATTTTCTAATATAACAAAGTAGTCAGTGTACAGCTTGTATAGCGGTATAGCAAAAATAACACACAGCCATTAATGTCTAAATAGCTGATAACACAAGTGAGTACACCTCACACTGAACATGTCCAAATCATACCCAATTGTGTCATTGTCCCTCCCTGGTGTCATGTGACTAGTTAAGAGTTACAACTCTAGTCAACTCTAGAGTTGACCAAAGAAGTCCACATGTTCGGCGTCATATTGAGAGGTTGGCTTCAAAAAATAGACGCATGAGTGCTGCCAGCATTCCTGCAGAGGTTGAAGAAGTGGGAGGTCAGCCTGTCAGTGCTCAAACCATATGCCGTACAATGCATCAACTCAGTCTGCATGGCTGTCGTCCCAGAAGGAAACCTCTTCTGAAGCTGATGCACAAGAAAGCCTGCAAACACTTTGCTGAAGACAAACAGTCCAAGAACATGGATTACTGGAACCATGTCCTGTGGTCTGTCCAGCTCTTTAGTGAGGAGCACCAAGACAACTGTCTCTTGCCCACGGTCAAGCATCATGGTCTGGAGCTGCATGACTGCTGCAGGCACTGGGGAGCTGTGGTTCATTCAGGGAAACATGAATTTCAACATGTACTGTGACATTCTGAAGCAGAGCATGATCCCCTCCCTTCAGAAACTGCACTGCATGGCAGTTTTCCAATATGAAAACAACCCTAAGCACGCTTAAAGGTAAAAGTGATGGAATGGCCAAGTATGTCTCCAGACCTAAACCCAACTGAGCATGTATGGGGGCATCCTCAAGCGGAAGGAGGAGGAGCGCAAAGGGTCTAACATCCACCAGCTCTGTGATATCATCATGGAAGAGTGGATGATTCCAGTAGCAACCTGTGCAGCAGCTCTGGTGAATTCCATGACCAAGAGGGTTCAGGCAGTGCTAGATAATAATGGTGGTCACAAAAAATATTGACATTTTGAGCTGTGAGGTGTACTCAATTGTGTTGCCAGCTATTTAGACATTAATGGCTGTGTGTTGAGTTATTTTCAGAGGACAGTACATCTATACTGCCATACAAGCTGCACACTGACTACTTTAAGTTATATCCAAATTTCATTACTATAGTGTTGTCCCATGAAAAGTATTTGCAGTAATGTGAGGGGTGTACTCACTTTTATGAGATACTATAAATAACAACTGTGTTGACATCCAGATATTTATGGATCTGACTGTATCTACTCATACGGATATTTTTTCTTTTAACACAAAAAAAACAAACATCTCCACCTTAACTTTGTCCCTACCAAATCCCATTCCCAGATGTATCAAATATAATAAATTAAGTTTTCTTTGTTGTGTGACACAGTGGTGCGGCGACTAATGGGCAGTTCTAGTCCTCATAACCAATTGGCATAGTAGTGGACACTTTCATTTTACAAGTATGTAAAATTGGGTGGATAATTTAATAAAAATAAAATATACAGGAGCTCAAATGATTAACAAAAGAAAACAAATCTGAGATCCTTTGAGATTTGTAATGAGTACTTTCAAGGACAAAACAAAAATGTAATCAATAAAAAGGATGTTTTTTCTTTCTCTTGGAAATATATTTGAGTAAAAGTATTCAATTTAAATAATACTTAGGTACAAATCTTCCAGAATTATGCTTAAGTCCAGTGATAAAGTGCAGTGTACTTAGTTTCTTAACAGAAGCATTTGAAAAGCTAAGTATCACCAAACCTTTGGCACATAGAGCAAGTGCAGGATTATCCACCATACTGACTACTTGAGAATGTTCTAAAGATGTTCTACAGACAGCAGCTCATCTTAGCAAAGAAAAAAATAAGCACTCAAACCAGCCAGTGTTGTGCAATAGGGAACAGGGAATAATATATTATATTCTCAGTAGTTAAGGCTAAAAATGAGAATCAATAAAGCACAATAGGTTACTGTTCAGCTTTTCCAGCAGTCCTACAGGACTCAAATAACATTTAAATCTTGTTTGTGCACAAGGAGGCCCCACAGTGAATTGATTTCTGTATTAGATTTGCCTTCTCGGTGGCCACTGCTGTCAAAGCCTTGAGGAAGCTATACGTAAACTTAAACAAGCTTCTGGTTCTACAGTTCAGTGACGTTATTGGTAGTACAAGATAAATAATTGAGGAATAGAAAAAAACATTGGCAATTTTGCATAAGGGAATGGGTCATTTGAAAGGTGAATGGAAAGTCAATATATAAACATGAAAAAGAATTATGGTCACATCATGGTCAACTCATTAATATATTTAAAAGAATTAATAAAACTCTCATAAGGATCATTACGTTTAAATAAAAATATCTTCATAAAGCTTTAAAGGATGTATTCCAGCCATCTTCTAAACACCACAGAAGTAATATAGTAGGAATATAATAGGCTGAACAGCAGCAATGACACATGAACTAATGAACATTGTAATAAAAACCAAAGTCTTGTACAATAATGTGTGGGTCTGCAGAAATCACATACTCAATGGTATAATCAGATATTATGGTATACATTTGAATTACATGTATGAATATGATCACGTGCAAAAGTTGGGGTCAAACTACAACTTCATTGATTTTCTAGGTGAAATTAAGTACACAGTTTCAACTACAGTTACTATTTATTTGTTTAATTTAGAGCTGGAAAAAATAAAGCATAAAATGTGGCCTATACAAATATTATGGCACATTTTATATTTAATGTTTTAAGTTTTAAGTATATTAAAGTTTTTTAAGTATATTTAAGTTTTTAAGTTTTATTTCTTATCAATACATAAAACTTGGCAAATAGAAATTGTGCACAAAAATGTGTTCAAGCTTCTGCATATGACTATTTCCTTAACTCTTTAAATTAAAATTTCATTCTAGCAACCATGCAAAATTTCAAAACTGTGCTCCAAATAGTTTTTTATGTGTATAAATGTAACACTGAGGAGCAGATCTGTTAACGTTCCGCACTACCTCACACCCTATTTTGGTGTTTGTGATTCACTAAATGGCCCTTCAGCAGTCATAAATTGATCAAAAGAGTGTTTGCTCATCTTTTGTGCTTTTGCTTCATTGCATATTTATAGGAGTTTCCTTTTCAAAGCAGAGGAGTAAGACTGATAGTAAATACTAAGTGTTTAATGCCTGAGGAAAGAGCGTCTGCTAAATGCTGTAAATATAAAAGATCGTCTCATTTTTGATGCTCAGAGAGAGTGTTTCAAACACTTTTTTTCATTTTTTTCATGTGAAAGCCTAGCATGTCACATTATTCTCAATTTGATAAGGAAATAAAAAGCCTGAAATTAATTTAAGAAAAGAATGTTTTAAACTACTATTTCCTAACACTTTGGATAAATTTTACCATGCTATCAAAGTGTCATGAGGCAGGTTTTGCCAAAATAATTAATTGATAGTTTTCTAGACAACTACTAAAAGCGTGTATTTAAATTCTTTGGCCGTGCAACCCCTGCATTACTAAAGCTACCCATTATATTGTGTGCACCCTGGCTTCTACAGCAAAAATGTCATAGCCTTAGATGCACTGAACATTGCTGAGATGTTACGGTCAACACAAGTTCAAAATCAACAGGGTATGCTTGGTAGAATTTACAACATTACTTATTTTCTAAATACACTTGACACAAAACTTAGATTCAGCTAATCCCTCCAACTACACATAAATTTCAAAACAGGACATTAAAATGACTTTTTTTTTTCGAATTTCTGACTTGTCATGTTGAAGTAATGTACTTATGTTGATATAACTGATATAATATAATTCGCCACAAGTAATAACTATTTTTGACGTGCTATGTCAAAATCTTGAGAAAGGTCATTATTTTCACTTACTGAGACACAATTTGAAACAAATGTAACCAGAAACAGGTTTTCATACAAAATGCATTGGTCGCAAGTTAATTACAAAATTGCATGTGTAAACTGGCCACACCCACCAGTGCACAGTGTTGACAGACTGTTTATCAGCACCTCTTTTAGTAAATCTAACCCCAACAATAACACTGCTCTGATAAAATACCCTTCCAGTAAAGAAACCATTTGTAGCAATTTATTAACATGAAATGAAATAAAATATTATTCTTAGTATTGAAACTAAAACTAAATTAAACAAAAATATCAGCTTATTTCTGACATAAAAAGCATATTTTCAGTCAGTTAGAAAATCTAAGCAGTTTAACTCAATATTTAGGAATCAGTTTAGAGCCTGATAGGGGAACATTAATAATTCATAACAGAAAAACCGACTTGAAGCAGTTTTTTAAAAAATTGCATGCATTTTTTTTTAATGTTCAATTTGCTTCATCCAAGACATGACTTTTTAGGCTATATGTGAGTTTATGTGCAATAATACAAGAGCAAACTCAGCTCCTGTCTGAATGGCCATTCAAAAATGCAATTGGAGCCGACCAATTAAAGAAGATTCACTTATGCTGCATATTTATTTAATCAAGAATGAAACCAATAATAGCCTCCCCCAAAACCCCTTTTATTGTAGCATTGTGCTGAGAAGAAAATCTGTCCTATCAGAAAGGAGACTGGAGATCATTCTGCCTCCTCAACAATACCTGACAAAAAAAAATAGATTATAATTTGCCACCTACATATACGCGCATAGGCACACATATTACAGTGTACACTCCCAGTCTTATCCACATCATTCATAACCCCACATAAGACCCACAAGACACCCCAGTGGAATGCTGTCATCTGTGCAAACTGCCACAGCTCGCTGGATCAATAAAAGAGACGTGGACTTTGTTTCCTATCGTTTGAAATTTGCTCCGATAAATCATGTGGCCCACAGCCACAGTAAATGCACAAATGCTTTGACCAACAGTCACATCAATACAGAGGTACTAAAACACACCCGTTAGGATGCAGAAAGAGAATCAAGCGGCAGTTTTGGCTTTGGCGCAAAAACGGTCGACTATTTAAGGCAGTACAATAGAGATTAGCAGTAAAATCAAAAGACCACTTGTTTCGCAGTTTAACCCCTTAAACTACACTGATTATCATGCAGTTAAATTAACCTTAGCCAATATCATGGGAAAAACAAACTGTTCAGTATGATGTAGTATGTAAACATTGTTACAATTTCAAAAAGTACTGATCATTCTCTGGTTCATATGGTCAACATTTGGAAATTAAGCTGCAAAATATGTCCCAATTTGAATCAATGATTTTTATGATGTTATAAAAACCAATACATTTGCATATATCCGCCCGTTCAGCCTACAACACTTGAGCTCCAACCATTTGCACTAAAGTTAGGAGTGTTTCAGTCTGAATTGCTTCTTGAATGAAGCACAACAGGGCAGCCAATCAGAACAGAGAACATTTTCATATATCAGCCTTAAAGGCACCATAAAAAAAGCAGCCTGCATAGTTGTAAGGGATATATGGAGGTTGGAAAATGTTTTTTCTGGCACAATAAACCACAAAAATGGCATAAGTGGCCCTGGAGAGGAAAATAAAATGCACCAAAAAAGTAAACTGTAAGACTTAATATTCAGTGACTACTACAAATTATTTGCTATCTATTATGAAATGACTATGCAGGATTAGGTGGTTATAAAAGAGAAGAACTGAAGTGTGCAGTTAAAGGGGTTAAAATGTGCTGCAGTAAGTTTGTGTATGTATGTGACTCCACACTCCCCAGATGTGTTTGTGTGTTATTGCACATGTTCATGTCCATCTTTAGTGTTGTTGAGCTCTTGAAGGTGGAGCTCCACTCTCTCTTTCTTCTTGCGCTGGATGAGGTTGCCCCCAGCAAAGCCAAGCAGACCACCCCCGACAGCAGCCGCCACGCCAGCCACCTTAAACCCGGCCAGCAGCCCCAACGGACCTGCCAAAACAGTCCCCACCACTGCCCCTGCTACAGGTAACACTGCCAGGCTTGAGCGTGCCGCCTACAAAGATGCAGACAGAGACACAAGAAATGTTATTAAGATATGCTACACTACAGGCTGCACACATCACAGTACACTACCATTGAAAAGTGTGGAATCATTATTTTAAATGAT
The DNA here is from genome assembly GCF_015220715.1 of Pygocentrus nattereri. Taxonomy (NCBI): domain Eukaryota; kingdom Metazoa; phylum Chordata; class Actinopteri; order Characiformes; family Serrasalmidae; genus Pygocentrus; species Pygocentrus nattereri. Next base: position 14,225,653 of record NC_051234.1, on the reverse strand, counting down.
ATACTGTGTTTGTTAAATGATATATTATGCTGTGACTACCTATTAATAATAGTTGTTGTCAAGTTACAGTACTTTCCAAAAGAAATCTGAGAAAATAATAAAGTTATTTATTTAGGAAGTTATCTGTTTGAAAAACAAAACACAAAAATTTTTTACTTATTTATTTATACATAATTTACTGCTTTAATATTTAGTTGGTTTTATTCTAATGTTACTTAGTGTTTTACAGGCAAGTATTAGCATTGTACAAAACTGGTGTTGCATTACTGAAACACTGATTCCACTTTTTACCAGTGAAAACTCAATTACAATTTGTGATTTTTTCAGAGGAAAAAACAAATATGTATTTAACTTAAAATTACAAAGAAATCTCAACAACTAAATATAACTATCTTTCACTATGTAGTGCATCCACCTTTTGCTTTTATTATAGCTTGCATTTCTTTCAGGACGCTTTCAGTTCATCAAAGAATTCTGCAGGGATTGTTTTCTACATTTCCAAATTTCAGCCTTACAAGTTGGTTGCATTTTCTTTTTCTAACGATCCAAGTAATGGTAAACACATTCAGTGATGCTGAGGTCTGGTGCAAGGTTCTGAGAACATCACCAGCTTCTTTGTTTGATTTTCTTCTTGTTTCTGTTCATTTTATTTTCTCTAAGTTTCTTGACAGCTAGACATCCTTCCAGACCCCTAGCGCTGAGTTGTCTTCTCACAGTGGAAGGATGGACAGAAAAAAATAGGATTTTTTTTTACATCTGAAGTGACAGTGGAACTTCTCCTATCTCTGCCATTTTCTCTTTTTGTCACTTATTGTCTTTTGACAAATGGTTTATCTTGTGCCATGAATTACTTGCACATTATGGCTGTTCTGACTAGAAACGAATACATGAAGGGTGGTCTCTAACTTATTCACAGTACTATAAATAAACTAGTCATTCATGTTCATAACACCAGAAAATAACAAAGTAAGGTGTTGTGTAATGGTCTGTATGTGTGTGCTTAGGGGGGCGCATAAATACAAGT